>NW_027111017.1:0-3466 GCF_000696795.3 Halyomorpha halys | reverse complement strand
TCTCTCTCTCTCTCTCTCTCTCTCTCTCTCTCTCTCTCTCTCTCGCCCCCCTCTCCCTCCTCCCTCTCTCTTTTTTTTTCAACTTAGATTTGAAGTAATGATGATTTCTTCCAAGAACTAATGCTCGCAGGAAAAACGTAATGAGATGATTGATGATACACTATGGCATTGTGAATGATGTCATAAGTCAAGAGGTGAATGACCTTCGGAATGCAAATGGAGTTTCTTTCTCTTTTTTAAGCATTGAATTGCGAACAATTTTTTTTTCTTAGTAACTAGCTGTACCCCGTGATTTCACTTGCGTTAAAATTGTATAAAATTAATAATAAAACTTACCTAACAATGCTAATCAACATCACCAATATGTCATCTTTAGCAGAAGATTTAAGTTTCGAATTTCAGAATTAAGACAAATTAAAGTTAATTATTTTTTTAAAATTAATTAACAATATACAAACATCAGGAAAATTCAATAGAATATTACTGATACTTAGTAATGTCTATTCTAAAATCGATGTTAATGAGGATTTCAATATAGATACTATTGTAATTTTAATATCAATGTCAGTATCAATTCAAATATCTATATTAGTTTAGATTCCAACATGAGTATTAGTATCTATTCCAAATACAATATTAGTATTGATTTGTTGTAGTAACATCGGATTTGGATAAAATTCAAAAGAGCTATGTAATTGTTGATAACTCTTTTGAATTTTATATTCATGGACGCCGGAAGCAAAAATAAATCCTGCAGATAAATTATGTTATAAAATTTACTTTGAAAGATGGTATTTGAGAGACTCAGACGATACTAAAAATCAATTTCATTGGCTTATTCCTAATAAAAGTATTATTGACCTACTTTATTCCTCATTATGTTTTTATATTTTTTTGCGAATATGATATCGTCTAATGGAATCAGCAATATATATTTTTTTATTGTTCGGAAAGAGAAAAATATATTCGTATACAATAACAGTGAAAACATTGTATACTTTTTGACTACGAGCCAAAAACCATAAAATTTTGTTTATACCTTTTTTTTTAACGACAAAATCGGGGATTTCGTTAGCATAAACCTTATCATGGCGATATGTAACATTTTGAAAAAAAAAAAAGCAGCATGTAAATCGGTCCAGTATTTCGTAAGTTAATTGTGGGCAAACATTCTAACCATTATAGATAAAGCAACTAAAAGTAAATTTATTGGCGATTCTCAAACGGCCAATGTTCAATTACCACTTGAATAAAGCTATTGTCAAGGATCACTATACATTCATGTTTGTGATAATACGATTTTGGGCGACATTTTTTTTAGATGGGCATGATTAATTAATTATATTGCAATATTTTATTGATTTTATACTTACCATGAACACTTCAGTTATTTATGGAATATATCTGGTAAAAAAAGAATTATATAACTAGAGAACTAGATCCAAGTTATTTGTATTTGTATTTACAGAAGTATAAGTTTTTAATTTTGGAAAAAGAAAATGTATAGATCGTTATTCGGTCATTATACACTTAAAAAAAAATAAAACGTTTTGTAGTTTGAATTATTAAAGTGATCCTTTAGAGTTAAGAATAAATTAATGAAAGATATTAAATCAATATTTCAAAATGCCTTCCTCTGTGCTTGATAAGACTGATATAGGTCGCTGCACAGGAGTGCTAAAATTACTTCCCATCTAAGGTGACCGAACCCTTTGAAGAACATTTTTGGTAACTATGAAATAAATACATTATAATTGAAATCAACTAAATTTGCATAATTATTAACAATGATTACGCAATAAAAGTATCTTTTAAATTGGTAAGTATTGGGTTGTTTCATATTAAATGTCACAGGAAAGTTTATTAAAAAAAAAAAAGAACTTTATGAAATCAAAACATTTACCCTAATTTTCTACCATGTTGTTTATACAATTTCTAATACTGTCAGAACCAAAAAAAAAAAAAAGTTTTGTGAGGAAATAAAGCTATAAAATGCGTTTTTTTACTTGAGAACCATTTCAAAATTTTACTTTTAATGAACTTGTCTAAAGTTTTGAACTGGAAATTTGTTGTATATAAGTCTGGTGAATAAGGTGGATATGGAAGGATTTCGTAACACAGCTCGATTGATTTCAATCTGTCGCGAAACAAGAGGCCTGGTGTCGTGTTAGAGTATAGGTCCCTTCCAATTAAGCAATGCATGATGTTTTTTGACAGGTTTTTGACGTATTATGGCAATACCACTGCAGTACGATGAGGTTATGGTTTCAATTCTGGGTGAAAAATGAATTATTGCTGCCAGTGACCGCCACAATTAAACCAATAATTTTTTGGATGCTAATTTGGTTTTGGCATTCCTCGGTCTTTCGTCGATATTTAACCATTGACCTGACCGATGCTTGTTATCACATACAATCAACTTTTCATCTCACGTGATTATCCTTACGAGAAAAGGTTTGTTATTGCGCATGTCTCATAACGCTTCAGCTGCTGCCACTCAATAAGTTCATAAGGTACCCATCTATCTTTTTTACTTTTCCAATGGTCTTAGAGTGTCTAGAAACTTTCTATACACTTGTATTTAGTTGTTCTGCAAGCCCTTCAACTGTACGGTAAGGGTTTTCTTCCACAGTAAGCCTAAATTCATCGTCGTCAATTGCTGGTAAAGGTCTTTCTCTGGGTTGGTTATCCAAATCTGTGTCACTAGCCATCAATTATTTAAACGACTGGCAAATACATCGTTCGTTGCAACACCCTTCTCCGAACGAGATAATGTCTCTTGCAGCTTGGGCCACAGAGTGTACAAGTTAAAAAAAAACAACTCGAAATCATGTGTTTCCATGTTCATATTTGATGGTATACTAAACAATGTGCAATAAATTGGAATGATAGTAAATATTATCAAAAGAGGGAGGATAATTAACGGCTCATTATAATCTGTAAATACAAGCTTTGAATTTATGAAATAATAAAAAAAGGAAATTTCATATAAATGACCCACTTCTACCAGGACGGTTACTTTAAAGTTTTAAAGAACTTTTGATAAGGACTAAAAACTAAATCTAAGGATTACTCAACTATTTAAAAAAAAACAAACTAAATTTTACTCAGAAATTCTCTTATAACCTTTGGTTAAAAGTAAATACAGAACTAATATTTAATTTAAAATGTATATTTATTTCCAAGCCTGACCAAGTGAAGGAAATATTTCAAAATAATTACAAATAAAATAAAAATAACTTTATCAGTGAAATTAGAACAATAGCAGTAATTAGATCAGTTTATAATCTTTTTTTTTTTTTTTTTTTTAGATGATCCGGTTGAAATCTTTGAAAGAATGTTAAGAGAGCAAGACAAAAGAAGGGCTCAGCGTAGATTTATTTATTGATAGATATTACAATCTGCCACACAGTTGTGGGCAATAGGTAATATTGATAAATGATCTCATACATACTAAAATAAAAAA
>NW_027111016.1:181073-187790 GCF_000696795.3 Halyomorpha halys | reverse complement strand
ATAGATCACGTGACTAGTGGTTAAGGTAGGTTCGAGGCTAGGGTCCAAAGTCCAAGGACACGTGAGTGGTTTAGGCTGGTTCGAGGCTAGAGTCCAAGGACAAGTGGTTAAGGCTGGTTCGAGGGTCCAAAGTCCAAAAAGGCTCATTTACTGTCCCAGAATCGGCCTTTCCTCCCTACTTACAGGTAACATAAACGCAATTGAAGGTTACAGTAGAAACACGACGTGGTTCTATTTTCTAGATCTTAATTTCCATGATTCCAGAGTTCTTTCCAATTTATTTTCATAATTTAACATCATATTTTAATTCCATTTATAAAAAAAAAAAAATATCATGTTACTAACTTTTAATAATAATGAACAAGAGAGAACTTTGAACTCACGGAGAGAATGGGAAGATCTCATCTCAAACTATATATCGAGCCTCAGTATGCGGAATAATAAAAAATATATGGTTTATTTTCTTAAATGTGTTTCAGATTGGGTTAAAAGAATGTGTTTGGTTAAATACTTAGTTTTAACAATAAACTAAATAGATAGTTTAATTTTTTAATATATTCTTAATATTTAATTTGTAGGAAGATAGTCCAGGTGGCGGTCAATACAAAATATTAGAAAAAAATATTTAATGTTAAACTTAAATAACCAACGTTTCGTCCGACTTCGTGGGGTTTTTGTACCTTTGTTGACTGCCACCCGGACTATCTTCCTACGATTTACTTCATACGGTCTACTTTCTTCTTCCAATCTTAATATTTAATTTTTTTTTTTATAATTTTATTTTTATTCTAGAATATATGTATAGAATTTTTTCTGACTGTCACTTAAATGTGTTTTTGAGGTTCTTGATGAATCAATCAAAAATACATCTATATTGAGGTGACGTTTCGCAGATTTATTGTTGGCATAGTATTGTCCTACAATGAAAAAACTGTTTTATTGAAAAAATAATTTCTACAACTAATTATTTTTTTATGTCCTTATTGGAATTTATAACTCTACATAATAATAATAATAAAGGCCTATCGAACCCGAAGGTTCGATGCCGATACCACCAAAGGCTCTCTGCATACATCCTTTCAGTGATGCCCTTCCAAACCCAATTCCACTAAATCTGTTTTAACGCAATCCTCCCATCTACGTTTCGGTCTACTTCTCGGACATTTACCCGGTGGTTCGTGTTTATTACCATTTTAGGGATCCACTCGTTACTAAGCCCTACAACCTTACACACCGCAATGCTATAACTTGAATTATATTTACCGGGTGTAAGTCCCTTAATTCAGCGTTGTGTAATCTTCTAAATTCTCCCGTTAATTCATCCTCTTTCGGTCCGAATATTTTGCGTGATACTTTATTTTCAAAAACCTTAAGGCGCTGTTCATCCCTTAGTGTAAGAGGCCACGTCTCACATATATACAGAACAGTGGGAAGGATAATAGCTTTGTAAATTCTAATTTTTAAGTTTTTCCATAGAAGGCTTGAGTTAAACAGTTTCGAAATTGAAAAATAACAAGTATTTCCCGCCTTCAACCTAGCTTTTATTTCCTCATCAATTTAATACTTAAACCTACTAAACTAACGTTTCCACTGCTAACCATGTATTTTGTTTTATCCGTATTTATTTCAAGACCTTCATAATTATACATTTACTAAATTTGATGTATATTATTATGGAGTGATACAGGCGTGTAGAGAAACTACCCATTGGTAGTACTCTAAAGTAATTATTAAAAAACTACAATGCACAGATAATAATTTAAGATTAATAACGATAAGCATTACTTCCAATTGTCTATTAGAGTGTGTTATACATTACTGTAATACCACTAACTCTGAGATTGTACCAGGAGTGAAATAGAGTCTGGTATGTTTTGTAACTGTGGGTATGTGATTATGTTGACTCCAAAACATAATCGATCTTTCTAGTAGGTATTCAGTCAGTTATTTACTAAAACAAACACTAACATTGACACAACCAAAATGCCAAGAAACAAGCAGTAAAAGATACAACACGATTCCTTACATACCAACACATTCAGAGAGGATATCAAAACTCAAAATAATAATAGTAAAAAAAAAAGATTATGCTGTTACATATAAAAACACCGTCCCTTTATCCAAACATTACACGAACACGAAATACAAAGAAATGGAAGAGCTACAATCTAATACAATGTGTGAAATTCTATGTGAAAAAACTGCGGAAAATCTTATTTTAGAACCTCGGAAAAGTATCTAAAAAAAAAAAGAGTATAACAAGAACAGTCTGAGTCACCTGTTACTTCAATGTCAGCTGATGGGATATATATAAAGAGATGTACCGAACCCAATAAAGCCAGTATTATACAGCAGCTCAAAAGTGTCAGATCTTATTGCTTCTTTTTTTTGGGGGGGGGAGGGGATTTTGCATTCGCCGATACTTAAATGGTGCCGAAACCGGGGAACTTTAGATACCGGAATAATTGCTGCTTTTAACAAGAATTTCTTTGTTCATTTACTGTATGAAGAGTTCTTTTATTTTATTCTTAGAGTTAAATTATGTATATAGCGTTTATTTCAGAGAGGTTGTGAGTTTTTACAATTGTATGCATATAGGGATTAATTTTTATTGTAAATAGTTTTTCTTTATTGTTTTTGTTTTCTATGTTAGTATATTGTATAGAACTAATACTATACAAGGATTGTTCGTAAACTGGTGGGGAGAATTATGGTCTGAGTCAGCTGTTACATCGATGTCAGCTGATGGGATGTATATAAAGAGATGTACCGAACCCAATAAAGCCAGTATTTTACAGCAGTTGAAGCGTGTCAGATCTTATTCATTTTTCTCTTGCTTTTTAGTTTTGCTTTCGCCGATAATTAAGTTACCTCTATAACAAAATACCATAACAAACCTACCAAACTGCTCTTAACACTTCAGGAAAACGGGGCATATAGTCAAATTTGATATATCATAAATCATATATAGGGTAAAAAACAACTTCAAACGAAATCTAATAAAAAATATGAGAAAAATGTAAGAATCAAGTTATTACAAAAAAATCAGATGTACATAATTTATATTATTGTTACTTAAGCCTTATAAATATATAAGCCATAATTAACAACACTTAATATAAATATACAAAAAAACAAAACAGAAATAACAGGCTGACTACCTGCCAGAAAGAACGATTATGTATTCGAAAAACCATGCCTTTTTCAATTTCTATTCTGGCAAAAAACTTAAAGTTAGTTGTTTCACAGCAATGTAGAAAAATCAGTAATATAAAATTATAAGTACTGTTTATAGTTAATATTAATCATAAATTATTCTCTGTACGTTTTAGTGTTTTAATAATTAATTGAAGACTCTTTTTAAAAATCTTTGTTATCCATTCTAGAACATAACTATGAAATCAATAAAGTTATGAAACAATGCACTAATATAAATGTATCATTGACTGACCCATAAGAACATCAACAATAAATAAAGTTATAAATGTAATAAAGTAAAAAAATATATTTACCTTGATCTGACTAAGTGCCGTTTTCTTCTCTCGAGGCTCTATCCTCGCTTGACCGCGACATTACCTGCAACAAAATTATATAATTATAGCTGAATAAAGACGAGGAAATAATAAAATCAATGATTAAATTTAATAAAGAATTAGGTCTCCAAATAAATGCAGTTAAAACAAAATATTCTCTTCGTAGCCGAAATTTAAACAATTACGGTGAAGAGGAATTAAATTTGAGCAGATAGAGAATATTAATATTTATATTAAATATTGAACCTAAAATATTTAGGGTCTATCGTAGCTTGATGAAATGAAATTGTTGCGGAAATTAGGGCAAGATTAAATGCAGAAAAATGCATAATTTTTTTAAATTGCGAAATTCCTTAGCCTACGCCTTCTGACTATACTATTGTTCTTCCTACCGTTCTTCTGGAATGCGAAGAGTGGCCTTTTGTATTGGGAGAAAATGCGCCTTATGGTTTTTTTGAAAATAAAGTATTACGTGCCGATTATAAAGCATTCGGACCGAATCAGGATGAGTTTTTCATGAACTGCATCCTGTAAATATAATTCAGGTTATAACGTTACAGAGAATAAGTGTGTGTATGGTTTTAGAGTTTAGTAACGAGCGTCCGAGTAGTAGACCGACACGTGAGTGGGAGGATAGCGTCAAGACTTATTTGGGTTTAGATGAGCATGATTGAACAGATGGTTTTCTATTTATTATTATATTTTTATTTAAAGACACCATTTCCGGTCATTTCTGACTTATGGGGGAGAGGCGATTTATCAACAAAAAAAAAAGGAGATTTATCTTCAGTGTACCACCCTAGTTTAACTATAGTAGAGGGGTGGTAAAATTTTCATTTCGTGGGACCAACAAATAAATAAAAGCTGATCCCCTCAGGCCGGATTCGAACCGGTGTCGCGGCTATTACGAGCCAGTTACTTAACTAGCTCGATTACAGATGGCCACTGAACAGATTTATGTAAACAAGTGGTTGTATCGGCATCGAAATTTAGGGAATATTAATTATAAAGACTTAGTGAATCTTTATAATTAATATTATTATGCAATAACTATTATTGCAAAATTTATTTAAAAAATAATAAAGATATTTTACTCTGTTAATAATATATCTTTGGCTAATTAAATTTATTTCTAATATCCCAAGCTGGCCGACCAGAGCCGATAGTTTGGAAGAGAAAGTAATTGGACTTTTAAATGAAAGCGTGCAGAAAAGCGATACCAAAAGTTACTCTCCCCTCCTCCCCCCCCGGAACAAAATCGATTTGACGCCTTCGTGACCCTATCTTACAACTCCGTTATAAATCGTTCTTTTAAATCCAATTCCTCCAAAGGCTGGGGCGATCTTTGACTGACCTTTATAATACCCATGGTTCGGTCCTTCGTGCAGGTGTCTGAGGAGTTCAAATAAAATATTAATAAATGCATGATGATATTTCTGTAATGTAAAATCCATATTGTCCGTTTGATACATTCGAAAAAAGAGTTTCTGAGGTTCAAGATATCTTTTTTTATTTATTTAATGTAATTTACAACTGTACAAAATAATACAATAGGTAAATATGTAGTATGTTTCTTGAAAATCTTGGGAAGGAACCACCCATTGGTGGTAGTTCAAACATTAATTTAAATTAGAATGTCCCATGGCCATCTTCTTTTCAGACGCCTCGGAGGATTATCAGGGATTTTTAAGGATGAAAGATTAAGAATTAATGGGTCAGGATGGTTAAGGAGTTTGGAATGAAAAGACGCATATCTGTTTTGGGCCAATTCTGCTACGAATGGGATGTTAAGGTCTTTGTGAATGAGTTTATTTGTAATAATAATAATAATAATAAGGAGCATCAAAGATTTTACGTAGGATTTTGGATTGTAAGGATTAGATGCGGGAGGAATTTGATGGTTTGGTGGAGCCCCAGAGCTCAATTCCATATGTCCAAATTGGTCTGATTATCGTAGTGTATACTAATTTTTTGTAGTGAATGGGAAGTTTAGAGCGTTTGTCTAGTAAATGTTGTAGCAATCGGAATCTGCGAGCAGTTTCTTGTCGTTTCAGTCTTGTGTGTGGATTCCAAGTAAGTCTCTTGTCAAGATAGAGTATCATGGATCAAATATGTACAATAATACAAATTAATTCTAGTAATTAATTACTAAATACCATCTAAAACGACAAAGAAACAAAAAGATTTTTTTAATAATTTATTTATTATTATTTACAACTTTATAAAAATATATACGACAAGTAAACTTGCTGTTAATGATATAATGACATGATACAAACATTTGGAGAATCTATCTATTGATAGAACTTTAATAACCTTTCTATAGAAGATCTCCTTTTCAGACACCTACAAGGATTATTCAGTAATGAAGGTGAAGCCAGGTTAAAAACAAATGGGTTTAGGAGGTTGGAAAGTTTATCATGTAAGGATTGGTATCTTGTTCTGGCCATATGGAACATTGAGGTCCTGATTTTTGACAAATTAAATGGCATTAAGGACGAACAAAATTAAGCCCATAATTTCCAATATATTTATAACAATGATGTATCACATTTTAATTCTAAATTTCTTCGCATTCTTTAACGTTTCGGCAACATTCTATAGGTCATTTTCAAACCTTTTTATCTTTACCCGAATCACATTATTAATTTTTATTTTCAAACGCAACTCTCTGAGATATTTATGACAGTTTATTTAAAACTCCACTTGTTTCCGGCTGTTTATTTACTGAATTAATTTTTCTCAGGGCTTTTATTTCTTCAATGAATAAATTAATATTTGACTAGTAATTTATATTAAAGCTAAAAATTATATGAATTAACCCAGCGGGAGTGTCATACTTTTTGTCCTCTAAGAGGCGTCCCGTGAGCAATTACTTCATGCTTGACGATTTGTACTATTTTTCTAAATATAAGTGGACGTGACGATGACAAAATTCTTCACGATTACTTTGAAATTTAATGCAATTTCAAATTGAAATTGTAAATTGTACCTCTCCCATCAGGGGCTGAATAATCTTGATTTCGTAAAAGAATTAAGATCTTCTTGCTTCGGCTCATGATTTAAAATAAGAAACATACGAGGTGTCCATTTTGAAATTTGAGCCTAAACCTTGACTTTGGTCAAGGTAGGTGAATTTTCTGGTAATAGCCAAGAGAGTTTGAAATTCATACATTAATATATG
>NW_027111016.1:176597-180983 GCF_000696795.3 Halyomorpha halys | reverse complement strand
GTATATAAAGTGATGATATTAAATTTAAAATTTTCTTATAAAGCAATTTGTTCCTTTATGTAGGATTTTAACGTCGGGAAAATCGAAATGATGTCCTTTCCCACCTGGTGCTGCACTCTGTACTCGGGTGAACTAATGCTGTTTTATTAAATATATTTAGGATTATTTTTGTTCTTAGAATCATTATTATGTTGATAAAGTTTCTCTTTATATATTTTCCACCCGTTCCACGATATATTTCACGACATTTCGAAAAGTTAATTTTAAAAACCATTCCCACATTTTTATTTATTTTTGGTATAAGTTACTAATTATATTTATAGGCTCATATAAAGATTTATATCCTAGTACATAGTTTTTAAAGGTTCAATGAAAGCCTCGTGGTGATTTTTTGACATATCTGTACATTTTATGTTTTGTACAATTTATGTTTGGAATTATAATAATATCGATTTCACATTGGTTTAGTTAAATAATTATATATGTTAATTTCAGAATTCCATGTTTTTGTCATAATATTTATTGGGTGAAAATTATCTAAAATTAGTTTATATATTCCCTTTTAAGTTTAGCTAGTATCAATCACTAAAGTTTCAATTATAAAGAAGTTGCGAGTTCCCCTTACTTATAATGGATTGGAGGGCGTTTGGAAATGGAGCATTAAATCAATGAGGGATGTTATTTTGTATCTGGAGGCAAAGCGAACGGAAGCACTCCAGAGTTCCAAACTGTCGTTAACAGGAGTGGGGATGTTCTGATTAATGCAGGTCTACTCGACTGTGAGGAATCACTCACAAAGGTTTGCGAAATCGAGCTGAAGGGAATCGATTATATCGAATTCAATAGTCCAGCAGAGATTGTTATGTTTTCACTTTTTCCCCCTTTTCATATCAAGTTTTTAAGGAAGCTCATTAATGTCATGTTGTTATGTAATCTGCAAGCATAATAATAATGTGAACCACTAAAACTCATAAAGGGTCATGGATTCATTACTTTGTAGGGAAGCCCAGTTTTTAGATCAACGGTTACACAAGGAGGTGGATTTTAAAAAAAAAATCTGATGCTTAACCACCAGATTTTTCCCGAATGAAGCTCCAGTAGAGTACCCCAGTAGAGCTCCAGAACACAGGGTTGTCTCACGGCTGCGATTTAACAGAAAATAGTTGACAAGCCCGAATTCGAACCCGAGTTAGGTACACAGTGTCTCAACAAATGTGCTCCCAATTTATAAACATATAAATGTAATTTGTAAGAGATAAGATCCCACAGTTGTAGTTAAGACACATTTTCTCAAAATGTATTTTAGATATTTATTTAAACAACATAATATCATGAACACATCGTATCTCCTCCTACACTTTGGGGTAAAGTGACATGATTTCTTGGGGTAGTGATTGATTTCCTTCAGAGATCTGAGGACGTTGACATCGTTATTTCATGTCACTTCTAGACACAAATTTTGAAGGATTTCTTTTACGAAATGCCTAGAATATATGGAACTGGTCTTGGTTTAAGGACCGAAAATTATCTCAAAAATTTTTAATGTAGGTTTTTTTTATTTATTTATTGATATTTACAACTGTATAAAAAAATACAACAAGTAAATTCGATCATAATAACATAATGATATGATACAGGATGTAGAGAAACTACCCAGTAGTAGAACTCTAAAAACAGTTTACAATATAAGGTCACGAGGCCATCTTCTTTTCAGGCGCCTCGGAGGATTTCCAGGAATGGAAGAGGGAGCAAGGTTAGAAACTAGTGGGTTTGGGTGGTTAGGGAGTTTATTATGGAAGGAATACTATCGGGTTCGGGCTAGATCGGTTACATAAGGAACATTTAGGTCTTTATGGAAGGTTTTATTAGTAACAAAATAAGGAGCATTGAGGATTTTACGAAGGATTTTGGATTGTAAAGATTGGATACGAGAGGAATTCGAAGGCTTAGTGGTGCCCCAAAGCTCAACTCCGTATGTCCAGATGGGCCTTATTATTGTCATGTACATCAGTCTTTTGTATTGAGTTGGAAGTTTAGACCGTTTGTCTAGTAAGTGCTGTAATAGTCGGAATCTGCGTGCAGTTTCCTGTCTTTTCAGTCTTGTGTGAGGATTCCAGGTTAGTCGTTTGTCAAGATGTAGTCCAAGATAACGAATCTGTTCTACAGGGGTAAGAGTTAATGTAGGTTAGTGTTTAACTTTATTTATATATAAATTAAATAAAATTTATCCATTGATTTTAATGGATAAAATAGAAGAGAGAAACCGTCCTACATTCACTACTAAAGTAGTTTGCAAATGAAATTATTGCACTTGCACGTTTTGCTAATCGAGACCACAGTCTTCCGAAATCTTAAAGTTAAATAGAATACATTCGCAGGTTGTTTATAAATAAGCTCTATCTCCAGCTAAAGAACACTCATAACAATAAGCTATATTTGGAAACAGATAGGGAGGGACTTATAGTTCTTTTATACCAAGCATAAGAATAACAGCTAGTTTAAAGAATGGGTAAAAATAGCAGATATATATAAAGCTTTTGAATCGATGGGGATTTCAAATCTATAGAAAGATGCGAATGTTAAACGTATCTGTAATGTTCCAAACTATAGAATTAATGATAACTTTAAAAGAGGCTGAGTATTATTTGTATATATAAAAGTCTCTATAGTATATAGTACTATATAGAGGTATTCCATATACCAGGTGTGGCCATCTTATCTGGACATAGAATCTACTTTTTATCTTATAAGTTTGTCGTCATTAGCATAGTCTAATGGCAAAGAAGGATTGTGAAATGCATACTATTTTTATGAACTGTTTCAGTATCAGGTTCATTCCAGCGAGGCATGGATAGGTAAGTGATATATATGTTCAAAACTATTTTTAATTTTTTAAATCACTTATTAAGTTTTCGAAATATAGTCTCATGAAAAAAATAAATTTCCTGACTCAACTTTTCGTAGCAATATTCCGTATAGGTTTTAACTAAAAAAAAATTTTGGGACACCTTTTCGAGATAAAATTTTACTAAATTAAAATGCAATTTACTCCCTAACCACCCAAACCCACTAGTTTCTAACCTTGCTTCCTCTTCCATTCCTGGCAATTCTCTGAGGCACCTGAAAAGAAGATGGCCTCGTGACCTTATATTGTAAACTGTTTTTAGAGATCTACTACTGGTTAGTTTCTCTACCTCCTGTATCATATCATTATGTCATTATGATCAAATTTACTGGTTGTATTTTTTATACAGTTGTAAATATCAGTAAATAAATAAATAAAAAAAAATGCAATTTAATTTTTTTAATAACTTCAAATATTTCACTTTCGCGATTTTTTTGACAAGGATAATGTATCATGAAATAATAATATCAGTTACTTTTTGCAAATCTTTCAATAGCTCGCTGAGTAAACATCGTATTGAAGTACAGATATCTAGCAACGTAAAAAACAAGAACAATAATTATTTAAAGGGGTGAAAACCTTACGTCGAGGGGAATTAATAACTTTTAGTCCATATGAAATATGTTGGACACAATTGCATGAACGTTATGCCTTCTACAATCACTTCCAAGTCCATGGCTTATGAAATTCCACTTCAGACATTGTGGGTGACAGTGATCGGCTAGTTGGCCACCCCTGTTATATACTATGTATATATATATATATATATAATTGCTTGACGTAAATGATGATATTTACAACAGTATTAAAATGTATAAAATAAGTAAATGTGATGTGAGTTGTTCA
Organism: Halyomorpha halys; assembly: GCF_000696795.3. Taxonomy (NCBI): domain Eukaryota; kingdom Metazoa; phylum Arthropoda; class Insecta; order Hemiptera; family Pentatomidae; genus Halyomorpha; species Halyomorpha halys. The sequence continues at coordinate 177,232 of NW_027111016.1, read as the reverse complement.
ACGGCAAAAAACAGAGATAGAACTCCAACATTTCTGGAAGAGAAGATCTCTAGGCCATCTTCTTTTCAGACACCTAGAGGGATAATCAGGTAATAGAGAAGCCAATACAGAAACAAGTGGATCCTAAGCAGAAATTCCAAACTAAAACCAGAAACAACTTTTCTTATATTTAAAACAATTCTCAGCTGATGTACGGCTGTGAAGTCTGGAAAGCAGTATCCTTCACGAAAAGGAAAAAACTACAATCTTTTCAAAATTAACTCCTAAGAATCGCAGTTAATGCTCCTTGGTTCATAAGAAATAGCCAATTGCATCGCGAATTACAGATGGAGTCAATAGAGGATTACATCAAAAAATGGTTCATGAAGTTCCACTCCCAGTTGCCGACAGTTAAAGGAGCAATGACCTACAACCTGGGAAACCCAACCTCAACCCGAAGACTGAAGCCCAGACTGCTGCAGGACATTCTTTTATAAATTTTTAATAAATATAAAATTAATTCAAAGTCACACTACCTCTATTTTACTTTTTATTATTACCCATTTTATTTATTCATTATTAGTTGTTTTTTTCTATTTTCTGTTTGTTTGTTAGTTTTGAAAGAGCGTTTAACAGCCTGGTCATCAACGCCCGTT
>NW_027111016.1:159128-175999 GCF_000696795.3 Halyomorpha halys | reverse complement strand
AATACAACGGTTATATCAAGCATGTAATGCCCACCTGATCAGTCAATCAGTCTTGTAAGGAACTAAGATGATGTTTATTATTCACACCTTGAGAAACCTTAAAATACGAATTTATGTGCCAACTGCTCTAGATTTTACAATAACGAAATAAAAAAAAAACAGGGATTTGTAAACCACAAGTATCATTTTACCCTCTCTGAAGATGTAACCAGGTTACGTAACTTTGTATAGCCGAAATTGTACTAATACCCGACAGAGGGTGTGAAGTAAACTACTTTACGCGAAGCCTTACTCGGGCACTTGGCGAGGATTCGCTTTGTCGCCCTGTAACCGGATGAGTGCTAAGTAACACTTATTGGGCGCAAGTGGCTTCATCGATCTCCCGCGGGTCCTGATTTGGTGCCCCCCTCAGGCCTTCCAGGACAGTGGCTGTCAGGATGTGCCAGGACTCGCTGATAAAAGTTTAAATGGCTCTCGATGTCTCTTGGCGACCTTTTCCAACTTTCTTTATGAACTATTCCGGAACATGATTGTCGCAACTCTTCCAGTTTTCGCAATATAGCTGTTTCAGAAAGATCGTGATAATAAAAGTAGAAATTTAAAAACTGATAAAAACTTTTCATCGAGGATTTTTAAGCACGTATACACACACTTTTAATTTTTTTTTTTCATGCTGGAGAAAAATTTCTTTTCATAAAAATATTACATAACTTTTTTTTTAAATATATATTTATCTTAAGAATATTATTAAGACATATTATGGATTAAATTATATAAAAGGTTTATCGGAAGATATCCAGAGATTATTTATAGATTATAATGTGGAAGAATACTCATTATGTTATACACCTAACAATAAAATTAAAAAGTATTGTAGCAATGTAAAGGACAAAATTGATATAAAAAGTCAATTGGGATTAATATATAAAATTCCATGTTTAAATTGTCCAGCAATCTATATAGGTGAAAATAAGCAACTGTTGGGGGATAGAATATATCAACACAAAAATGATACAAGAAATAAAGAAAAGGATCCAAATAAAACAGCACTTGTACAGCATACAGCCAAAAATCAACATAATTTTGATTTTGATAACATCATAATTTTACATAAAGAAAACAATTTATACAAAAGAAAAATACTTGAGTCAATTTATATGAACGTCAATTACACAGTTAATTTTAAAACTGATACTAAGAATTTAAACCAACATTATGCAGAGATTTTAAGCAAAATAAATTTATAAAAATAATAGAGAAATTTGTTACTATTTACAATTAAATGTAATAATGGAAATTGGAGAATTAGAATAAATACCAAATTGATACAAAAATGCAATTTAAAATAAAAAATATTTTAATTTTAAAACAAGGCAGACCTGTGTGAGTGGTAGGTTATAAATGGTTTGTTATATGGTGGTGTATTTAATTGTTGATAATCTTATAGAGGAAAATTAAATGTTAATGATTTTAAATTTTAAATAAATAGGTAGCTAGACTTAAGCTTATTAATAATAAATATGACTCTTTAATAATTGACTGTTTGAATAGGTTTTTAACTTATAATAAAGAAAATGACTTTGGGCAGAATAGCCTGCAAAAGAAACTTTAAATTAATGTGAGGAAGAGATTATATTGTAGGTATGTTATATTATATAATGAATAATGATGTTGTTGTAAGTGTTAAAAATGAAGATATAATATAAACTGTTAAATATTTAGATGTCCTTGAAGATGGCTAGTATGGCCGAAACGTTGAACTAGTGAAAAATATAGTGTTGAGACAGAATTGGATACTAATTTTTGATTTATTTAATAATATATATTTATGTTTAAACAATTAAATATAAATAAAAAAATTATATAGTGAAATAAATTATTGCAATCTCAATCTTTCATTTATACAAGTACTTAATTACCGCCTAAATTATTTACAGCTGGGGAAGAATTCTTTATATAATTGGACTCCGTGTGCATCCAAACGAAAGTTCTGTTATCATTTTTTTTTTTATTCCATAGATTCTACATACGTTTCGAGCTATTTCCTGATTCTAAGAGGTAGCTATAGTATAAAAACATCAAAACCCTGACTTAATAACTGTTATACATTTTTATTATCAATTAATTTCTCAAAAGTCTATGAAATCAATCATTTAACTATAAAACATGCAATAGTCCCAAGACTAACTGAAAATATTAAAGATATATTAATTAATTTTGGTCCTCAAAATATAAAACTGCGTAAGTTACCTGGTTTAATTCTTTATTTTTGTACTATTCACTGAAAAAACTAAATAAATAAAATTATCTACAAATAAACTTTTTTTTAAAAGATCAAAACAATTTTATTCACAGGATAATACTGCCGTTTGGTGTCGGTGGTGTTTGGTGGATAATAAGTGCCGTACTCTTTGGTGAGCGTAGTAGCTCAGTGAGTAAGGCACTGTGCTACTATTGTTATCCGGTGGGGAAAACTTGTTGGCCAGTGGGTATAATGGTCCTTTTTGTCAACCTCTGGGGGCCTACCTTGGGGTTGTCGCCGCATATGGTTGGCAAAAACACGGCCGACACGTCCCTCAATGTGCTACTAACTCCAAGGACATCCCGAGTTTGGATCAGGCTGTAGCAGATTTTTTTTTTATTCTGTTACTATATCCGTGAGTCAATCGTTTTGGTTAAGGAGCCCTATGGGAGTCCACCCAGCTTCGACTAAGTGGGTACTTTTAATTTGGAAAGAACCTTGCAGTTGAGCGAGGCCATGACCAAATCACCTCCTTGTACAACTGTTTCTCATTAAACTCCCCATGTACTGCATCCTATTCAGAATCCTGTTATGTAAGCACTGATTTTTATTTTCCAAAGCGAGGAATTTACAATATAGGGATTACAAATCCAGACAAATAATAAATATTCTATTAGATAACAAGGTGTATTAAAATATCATATTCATGCGGTTTATTCATTATTTAAGACAAATAAATACAATACTAGGTAATTGGGTAAAAAAAGGGGGGGATAAATTTATATGTGAATAAAATACACATAAAATAGGAATAAACTAATAATAGAATTTAAATGTATTAAAAATTGTTTATGGTATAAGCCGAAAAATTAAGAATAAATGTTAATTAAATTAAATTGAAAATGTAAATTAATATTTAAAGAAAAAATTATGTTATATGATAAGATGATAACAGTGTCCTAACCTGTTGAAGGTAGGTTCTGTTTGGAGTTTGTAAATGAACATAAAAGTGGTTAATAAAAGTTTTAAATTTGGGAAAGAATTTTATAGAAGAATTTGTAAGTAGGAATCTATTTTTTAAAAGAAAGACAAAAGATTTTATAGTGTTATTGTGATATTATTTTAATGATTAATTATTTAAAGATGGAACAAAGGCAATTAGCCGGCATTTAAGAATTTTAAAGAAAAAAATGAAAACAAAATAAGGTAAGACCAAAGAAATCAGTATGTAAGTGAAGGAAATTTGTTATAAAAGTAATTAAAAGGAGCTGTTTGTAGGAATCCTTGAAAATGACCTGAGTGGTCGAAACGTCGGATGTTTAAAAAAGAATAAAGTTGAGAGAAAAAGGATCAAAATTGTTTTAAAAAGAAACTAAACCACTCTCAAACAAGTATAAAAATAAATCTAATACTAGGTAATGTTTTTACTGAAATATTACAATTTAAGGATGTAAACAACGAATGTAATAAAAAAGAATAAAATAATTGTGAAAATAAGTTACATTTAAATAATCGTGTTTCAATTTGTAATTGTTTGTTCCATTGGACTAATTTATTTATTTTAGTTAATAATTACAAATTAATATGGCCGAAAATAACATACCTAAAATTTACCTCTCTTTAGTAATGAAGACTGTTGTACTTCCTATATTACACATCTGAATGTTATTTAATTAACAGCTGTTAATATCATTATAACAATATTCGAGTAAGTTTTGTAACAATAAGGGTATTCATGATATTGTGTTAAATGTAAAATGTTTTACCACTTTAAATGTTATAAGTATAGCATTGTGATTAGCCCTATTTAAAATCATGTTAAATGGTAAGTGCATAAGAGCTCCTAGCGGATTTTCTGAGCAACTTGTTTAGTAACCTTTCCTTCCAAAACTTCATGTTATTGTTTACTTCTAAGTTTTGATTACAGTAATGTATTACAACATGCCTAAAATAAGTGAAAAGTAGAAGTGTAAAACTTGTGCTACTGATTGTCTTTTTTAAAAAGACTAAAACACGAGACAAAAAAAACACAAACTACGAATAAGTAACCTAACACGATAGCAAATAAAATAGTGACAAACTCAGCTGGTCTGTTTCGTGATGTCATTCTCTATTTAACAAACCTAGTAACAGATTCTCTGCCATGTTATATTTTATATCGTTTTAACATTGTAAAAGAAGGAAATATTTCTCCATTTATCATAAGTTTTACCATTTAAAACGCTTTAACATGTTAAACTAATGATCACGAATACCCCTAATATATCGATAAACACTACAATTGTAACAATATATCGATAAGCACTACAATTATCATCTGAACTAGAGTGGAAGGGAACTGATGGTACAAAAACAGTTCATGTGGCATGAAACATACAATTATCATTAATGAATGCTAGGCTAATGTGAAAGCATTATAATACATATTAAATTAGTGAAATATGGCTCACATTACTACCTCACAATTAGTTCAGTGGAAAACCATTTATATCCAACTTGTAAAATAACTCTTTCCAAGAATGAACTTGTTTACTCTAAATTGATGTATTGCACAACGACAAGAATGTTGTAGCAAACATATTATTTAGACCTTCGGTATACTTAATTTAAAGGTCCGAAATTGCTTTAAACAAAATAATTAGTAATGTGAGTATGAAGTAATGTGCAAATTGGAGGATAAAAATAAATCCCATCAAATCACCCCCATACCATCAAAGCTGCACGTAGATTCCGACTATTACAGCACTTACTAGACCAACGGTCTAAACTTCCAACTCATTACAAAAGACTGATCTACATGACAATAATAAGGCCCATCTGGACATACGGAGTTGAGCTCTGGGGCTCCACTAAACCTTTGAATTCCTCTCGTATCCAATCATTACAATCCAAAATCCTCAGTGGTAAGGAGCATTTGTTACAAAGAAAACCATCATTAAAGGCCTAAATGTTCCTTATGTAACCGATCTAGTCCGAAGCCGATATCATTCCTTCCATTACAAACTCCCTAACCACCCAATCCCACTTGTTTCTAACCTTGCTTCCTCATCCATTCCTAGCAATCCTCGGAGGCGCCTGAAAAGAAGATGGCCTCGTGACCTTATATTGTAAAATGTTTTTAGAGTTCTATCAATGGGTAGTTTCTCTACATTCTGTATCATATCATTATGATCTTACTTCAAATTTGCTTGTTGTATTTTAAATATAATTGTAAATAAATAAGTAAATAAAAAAAAGTTATGAGCATTGTTGCGCAATCTTGGTTTGTGATAAGCTCTTATTGTAATAAGAAACTTTTCGTAATTTAAAATATACAGGCTTTTTCCTCAGAGTAAAAAAAAAGCAATCTCTGGTTCGATTTTAATATCGATAGAAGCCCTTATGATGAAAATAACCGAAGAACTATGGTAATGCAGAAAATAAAATAACTTTTTGAATAGGGTTAATAATATTTTGCATATAAATCGTTATTATGAAGCATCTATATACAAAGACTTCGCGTGATTGTACGGACTCCATTACTAGGTTTAGTAGTATTAAAACCTGGACACTGTTTACTTCGAGTTTTAGGAGGTGCTTTTATTCGTTTTGGGACCCTCACCCACTGTCTCACTATTTTTATTCTGCTATGAGTTTCTAGATGTCGATGTAGGCTGATAATGTTTGGGGTACAGTTTGACCAGTGGCCTTTACCCATCAAAGTGTCACCATTTGTTGATGATTGCTGAAGGTGGCTGTTTCAGAGAAGATTTTATGTTTTTCTTCAACCCACCTGCTGTGAGTGACATTCCTTTCGTCATTTTGTTTTTAAAATGTATTTTTTTTGTTCTATTTAGTGTAAAATTAAATATTTGAAATTATTTTAAGTTTACATCCGACTTGACTCTGTCCAAGAATGAACTTGTTTACACATTGATGAATTGCACATCGACAAGAACGCTGTACCAAACAATAATTTTTAGTCGTTTGGTAAACTTAATTAAAGATCTAAAATTGCTTTTAAGAGGATAATTAGTTATCTGAGTTTAAATTAATGTGTACATACTACATATTTACCAATTGTATTATTTTGTACAGTTGTAAATTACAATAAAAAAAAAAATAAAAAAAAATTAATGTGCATTGTGTATCTTGGTTTGTGATAAGCCTTTACTGTAAAGGCGAGGGGTTTCTCGTAATTTAAAATATACTGGTCTTTTTCCTCGAGTAAAAAAAAAAAAAGAAATTCCTGGTTCGAATTTAATAGACGGAGGACCTGATAATGAAAATCCCTGAAGAACCCAAGTAATGCAGAAAAAAAAACTTTTAAATAGGTAAACAAGTTTACAAATGTTAAAATTTGAACAAATAAAAAAAATATGAAAATATATATTAGCCTTCAAACCAAAAGTACCGTAAAACAATTTGTAATCATGCAATATAAAGATTTATATGAACAATAACAAATATGTTAACTGTCTATAGTTATCGAAAGAGATTTAAAAGAAATTTTAATAAAAGAAGAGAAATAAACTTATAGTTACAAGAAATCAAAACCAATTGGGAAGTAAAGAGGGAGAATAAAATTTAAAGTAAATCAAACTTTGGGTTTAAACACTTATGGTTTATAGAAAAAAGAACATTAAAATGTATTCACAATAAATAGTATTTTATTTATTATTGCAAATTTATAATATATCTATTCTCCTTGTGGAGAATATATCTATTGATAAATATCTAGTAACTATTTTATATTAGATGGTCTCTAGGCTGTCTTCTTTTTAGAACCTATGAGCAATCGATAAGTTTATCATAGAAGGATTGATATCTGGTTTTAGCCAAATTGGCAACATATGGAACATTGAAGTCATTATTAATTATTTAAATTGTGATAATATAAGGACAATTGAGGAGTTAAGGAAAGATATGTTTTCAGATATTTGTGCAATGAACTTTTATCTGACTTTTTAAACAACAATTATAGCGAGTAGGTTGGTTGATGTACAACATGTCACAATCTCACAAGAGGAAATCATATAATAAAAAATGAAGACAATTCTTACCCACCGGACCCGCTAAAACCCCTAGAGAGCGAAGGTCCTATATCACTTTTGAAATATTAGCTTAAAACGGGAAGAGAAAACTTTAAGAAAATTAAATCAAGCAATATTTAAAAAGCGCCTGAAATTGAAAAACGGCGTGATTTTAGAATTTTTACAAGGATTGCATTTTTTTTTTTTTAGTGTTATGATCTCCTCTTGTGAGATTGGGACATCGACGAACCTACTCGCTATAATTGTCTGTTTGAAAGGTCAGATAAGTAAGGCTACCATGGAGGGCGGGAGTGGAGGGTTTCATACCGTTTTTTAATTTCAAGCACTTTTTAAATATTGATCGATTTAACTATCTTAAAGTTTCCTTTTGATAATAAGGGATCTATTTTTTTTTATTTATTTATTATTATTTGTTGGCTTTAAACTTATAAATTATATCTATTTATTTATTCGTTACTTTGTGTTTCTTGTTTGTTTTTGTTTTTTTATATGCAGATAGAAAAATATTTCTTTATTATATAAATGATTGTTATTTAATTAAAACATTTGTAATAAGTTCAGGTTTTCTGGTTGAAATGGAAAAGAGAAATATAAATGAATGAAAAATTAAAACACATACCGGGGAAAACAAAATATAAAAATACAGCGATGTAATTGCTGTTTTCACAGTTGATTCCTAGTTTTATGCAGTTATAATGATAACGATATGTAGATATAATGAAAAGAAAAAGTATATAAATGAATAAAATAAAATATAAATGTATTACTTCATCTAATAATAATATATTGATAAGTTTGCTGTCATGTAGCAGCCCAATATTTTAGTATTAACTGCTCCTGAAAAATAAAGCATTTCTCCCAAAGGATTGGATACGAGAGGAGTTCGATGATTTAGTAGATCCCCAAAGCTCAACTCAGCAAGTCCAAACAAGCCTTATTTATTCATTTATAAACATATTTTTAGAATTACAACTTTATTTTCAATGTTTTATTTATGACGGTGTATCAGCATTATGGAATAGTGTAACAAAAATTAAAAATAAATATGAACTAATGACAATATGTTTCCTTTTAAATGTACATCTGTACTTATCTATAATTACGTTACTTTTTTATTCATGATTGTATATTATCTTTATACTATAGTTTTTGTATTTTTTTTTCTGACTCAACAGACCTTGTAGATTTTTGGAACCAGCCTGATCTACGCTAGCCCATCTTGGGTTACTGCTTTCCAGTTTGCTGTATATAGCTCTTTTGAATCTTTGTTGATTCTGTTTATTCAACTGATTTTTGGCATCCCACTTGGTGTCTTGCCTACTATACTGGTATTCACTGTTGTGTAGAGGCGTCCTGATGGATTGCTTCCAGCAAAATGTTCCACCCATCTTAACTTCCTTGCCTTCATATCAGGAAATATTTACTGACCAGTCTCTGCAAGCAGTTTTGTTGATATTTTTTGTATATATAACTAAAAGAAATAAAAATAATACTGAAACCCGCGGTCCATCTCTCTTAACTTTGCAGCATGCACAAAAAAGGATTGTCCTGTTTTCGCGGGTCTACAAAAATAAGTTGACTAATATACACCATCTACGAGCGCGAATAGATCACTGGAGGATTTAAAAAATGATAAGCAAGTCCTCTACATTAGTGGGCAGTAATAGACTAGAATTCTGCCGAACTGAACTGTAGGAAAACCCGTGGATTGAGCCCGCGGAATGTGCACATTTTTTTATGACGACGCTACAGTCAGTGGCACAGGTCTTCAACTACTTCCTTCAATCCTCAGGGTCTTTTAACGACTCCATCCAGTTTCTTGACAAATAGTACAGTGTAATCTCGGTTAACCGAATTAATTGTTTCGGATGTGGGGTATTCGAATTACAGGAAGTGTTAGGAAAAATGGTGTAAAAGACGTTCAACAATATGAATGTCCATAATTATTTTTATTTATTTAATTCCTTCTAATCATCCTAATGCTTTGGTTCAATCCTTATCCAGTTCCACCCATAGCGACAATCCACCACGAAGGTCAACACGGCAGTGGTCAAGAGACTTATTGTAAAATAAAAATGGTCAATTGAAGTTCTGGCAGTGGTCAGATTCTCCACTCAAGTTGAGTGTTTGCGGAATTAGGGGACTTACTCAGCCTCCATTGGTTCATCACCAGTGAGCAGTGAGAGGGCCGCGCTGTTCTACGCTCTGCTCTACCAGGGCTACTATACCTTCGAATTCCTCTCGTATCCAATCCTTACAATCCAAAATCCTTCATAAAATCCTCAATGCACCTTATTTTGTCACAAGCAAAATCATACATAAACATCTTAATGTTCCCTCTGTATCCGATCTAGCCCGAACCAGATATCACTCCTTCCATTATAAACTCTCTAACCACTCAAACCCTCTTGTTTCTAATCTTGCATCCTTTTCCATTCCTGACAATCCTCCGAGGCGCCTGAAAAGAAGATGGCCACGAGACCAGCTAATGTAAAATGTCATTAGAGTGGTACCAATGGGTAGTTTCTCTACACGCCTGTAACACTCCAATTTAACTTAGATCAGATTTACTAAATGCATTATAATGTACAGTTGTAAATAGCAATAAATAAACATTGAAAAAAAAAATTATAATTATTAATTTTTTTCATTTATTTATTTTTTTATTCTTATTTACTTTTTATTCTTATTTTTATTTTAGTATAAATGTGATCAGTTATCACTATTTTACCTATTGCCTGTTATTATAGATAGTCATATTTATCAATAAGTAAAGTTTTAAAATTTATTTATTTATTTTTTTTACATATTTTATTGGTAATTTGGCAGTTTAATGTTTTAAAAAATCCAAAATTATTTTCATCAACAGTATGATAATGATGTTTTAAGTTGTTAAAACTCTAAGATGATTTATTTTAGATTGAAAAAAGTATAAATAAAAAAAAAACTCTTTGTGGGGATTTATTTAAAACTTGTTAAAAAAAAATAATAACAGAGTTCTCATTATAGATATTATGTATTTTCTAATTCCAACAAAATATATCACGAACACTTTTAGAGGAGTTAGATTTCTCTACATCGAAACTACATAAAAATTTGCACTTTTGATTTTCAAGGTATAACTTGCCTATAGATCGGAAAGTGAAGTTAAAAGTGTCCTGTACATATGAGTACTTTTACATAAAAACAACAACATTATTGTCTACAGAGTTTGCTCAAAAAAATATTACAACTTACACCACACCCTCTGACCCCTTGAAGTTTGGTCCTTCTCCTCTCATTGCTCCATGATTTGGATATGTCCATGGATGTATGTTACAGCATTTTTGACATTGGTTTCTCAATATCTTTTCGGTAGCCTTAGATGTCCAGCACTCAGATATATACAGAAGTACGGGACGTACCAAAGTTTTATAGTGTCTTTCTTTGTCCTCCTAGACCTTGACCTTTGTCTTCCTAGAAAGTATTCTAAGGCCATTGCAGCATCGGTTTTCTAATTTCGAAAATCATTATCCTGGATGACTATTAAATGATTCTTGTTTAACCTGGGATTTTTAACCGGCAGTCTCCTTCCTTATTAAAGTAAAGCAGCAATATCTAATGTCAAGTAACTGATATAAACATAATTTTTTCTTAACTCTAATGATTACTTGAATAAACTCTGAATAAAAGAAATCAATGAAATATCTCTTCCCCCCAGTGGGTGGTGTATTACTCTCTGTTAGTTATAAGAAGGCTCAAAACGCCCGTGAAAGATGTTTTCCCCGATCCTGAAGCAGCATTATAAAACTGAATACATGAATGCATTACACATATTTGCATAGGACCGTAATCTGTTTCGTCGTATCTGCCCGAGCTGCTAATCCAGGCTGGAATTCAGACAAAGAACTAGGAGGCAAACAATTTTCACTATCTGTTTTGTTCTGAATTCTCTTATGATAGAAGTTTTTTTTTTTTTAATATTTGAAAAAATATTGCAAAAGTTGGCATGCATGCAGGAAATTAAAAAAAACAAAAAACATTTTAAGTTTTAGACACCTCAAATTCATTTGAGGGAAATTATTTTCATCACCAGTATGATAATGATGTTTTAAGTTATTAAAACTTATCCATTTATTATTTTATGTCAATAATTTAAATTATATTTAAATCATAATTATAAGATTATTTATTTATGATTGAAAAAAGTATAACAAAAAAAATAATACTCTTTGTGGGGATTTATTTAAAACTTGTTAAAAAAAATAATAATAGAGTTCTCGTTATAGATATTATGTATCTTCTAATTCCAACAAATTTGCTCTTTTGATTTTCAAGGTATAACTTGCCTATAGCTCGGAAAGTTAAAAGTGTCCTGTACATATGAGTACTTTTACATAAAAACAACATTATTGTCTACAGAGTTTGCTCAAAAAAAGGTAACTCTTTTTTTTTTTTTGTTCGTATTATTGAAGAGTTCGGAGTATCGAAGTTCCTGTTACTGAGATTACACTGGTTATTGATTGAAACTTACACCACACCATTTGACCCCTTGAAGTTTGGTCCTTTTCCCCTCATTGTTCCGTGATTTAATGATTTGTAGAAGTATTTTTTTTAATATTTGAAAAAATATTGCAAAATTTGCATGCATGCAAGAAATTAAAAAAAAAAAAACTACAACATTTTAAGTTTTAGAAATCTCAAATTCTTGTGAGGGATCTGATTGTGGAGGTTGATTCCTTAGATAAGAATACCAGTCCAGGTGAAACCCTGTGGTCTTCTGACGTCACATGTTCCCGCTTGATATAACCTCAACTATTAGGGTCCGAAACTCTTATTGTTTTCAATAAATTTCACAACAGCTACTTCATAATTTTGTTTTTTAAAATTAATAGTTAACTTTTTAGAAGTAATTTTTATTAATATGACCTATTAATAAAACATAACTCGATCACAACTATAGAATAGCTTTAAACAAATATTAGTCTTTGCTTACTATTGTTATTTAAGATTGGAGAAGTTTGTCAGCAAAGAACAACATAAATAAACAAAACCATATTTAATTATTTTATGCCGACGGTTCGACCTGAATTTCAGGTCTTCATCAGGGCTATAGAACAAAAGAGATAACAACAACATTTAAAGAGTAGTAGTTACTATTCCTTTTCAATTGTATGTTTCTCTAAATGTTGTTGTTATCTCTTTTGTTCTATAGCCCTGATGAAGACCTGAAATTCAGGTCGAAACGTCGGCATAAAATAAATAAATATGGTTTTGTTTATTTATGTTGTTCTTTGCTAACCACACCCCCCGACAAACTTCTCCAATCATTAATCTACGGTCAACTATCTACACCTCATTATTGTTATTTAAATCATTATTTTTTTCTTTGAACCAATAAAATACTTTTGGACGATTGTCCCTTGGCCTACTATGGTGTAAACTTTATGTTAGTGTAATATTTTTTAAAAAATTTTATTTATATTTTATAATGGCTCCACTAAACCTTCGAATTCCTGTCGTATCCAATCTTTACAATCCAAAATCCTTCGTAAAATCCTCAATGCTCCTTATTTTGCTACTAATAAAACCATCCATAAAGATCTAAATGTTCCTTATGTAACCGATCTAGCCCGAACCCGATATTATTCCTTCCATAATAAACTCCCTAACCACCCAAATCCACTCGTTTCTAACCTTGCTTCCTCTTCCATTCCTGGCAATCCTCCGAGGCGCCTGAAAAGAAGATGGCCTCGTGACCTTATATTGTAAACTGTTTTTAGAGTTCTACTACTGGGTAGTTTCTCTACATCCTGTATCATATCATTATGTCAATATGATCAAATTTACTGGTTGTATTTTTTATACAGTTGTAAATATCAATAAATAAATAAGAAAATATTTTATAATAATTTAATACTTAGTAAACTAGTATATCAATTTTTGATCATTTGGATATTATGTCGTATTATAGCACCAAATCAGAGCTACCGTTTGGTAATAAGATCTTTATGCTTCAGGTAGACTTACTACTATATTGTTTTATAAAAATATCAATTACAAAAATATCAATAATTAGATATTTAATAATGTTTTGAACTTTGATTTTGCTTTCCTGAAAAATTCATATTTTCGACTTATGCCCTTATGACCGCGCATCAAAAATATGTATGGGGAGAAGATGATAGGTAGTGCGTTCAGTGAAGAACACAAATTAATAAAAACCTATTTATTAGTGCCAACTTTTCGGTTTTAATTTCGGGCCTCCATCAAGGTTATTATCTTGTTTCTGTTCTTAGCATTGATGAAGGCCTAAAATTCTGGCCGAAATGTCGGCATTAATGAATAAGTTTTCACTTAATTACTTCTCCTCAAATAAGATTTTTATTTGTATATCTTTACTCAATTTAACAGTAGTTAAATGTAACTACCTCAGTATAGCAATACAGAAGGCTTATTGTTACTCGTTGATGAAAGTGAATTTTTCAGTCATTGAGGTGTAGATAGTTGACCGTAGATTAATGCTTGAAGAAGTTTGTCGGGGGGTGCGGTCAGCAAAGAACAACATAAATAAACAAAACCATATTTATTTATTTTATGCCGACGTTTCGACCTGAGTTTCAGGTCTTCATCAGGGGTTGTGTCGTCTGTCAGGTCGAAACGTCGGCATAAAATAAATAAATATGGTTTTGTTTATTTATGTTGTTCTTTGCTGACCGCACCCCCCGACAAACTTCTTCAAGTTTTCAATCATTAATTTTAGCAGACTGGGGCATCCACGAGTAAAACCATGTTAGTATCTACTGACATACGCCGAAGTTGTAATAGTCGGTCTTATCACTCCACATGCATACATTACCATACTGGAATACTACGAAATAAATCAGATAGTTAAGAACACGCAACCATGTTGTTGGTGATTTATTACTGGTCCAATCATCACAACAAGTAGAATAAGATGAACACAAAATGGTTTCACAGATATGTAATGTATTATCGACGTATCTATAACAAAATGGAGTTATGTATATGTGGTGACGAGATTTTATATTACGTATATTATTATTCAAAGGGAAGGATCAATAGATAAATATTTAATATTTAATTTTATACATAAAAACATTTTATAAAACATTTAACTAGACCATATTTCCAAAAAACATTGTTTTTTTGTCTTTCGGTACATGCTTCTCCGAAACTATTTACCCTATCCGTTTACCCTTTTCTAAAATTCTTTTCGAAGAATTTATCTGGAATCGTGGCATAAAAAAATTGACATCAATCGTAATTGATACAGATTGAAATAACGATGAACTAATAATGAAAAACTTATTACAGTGAATTTTATACTGTTATTGTTGGGGAGAGTGATGCTATAAAAAATCAAACATACATCTCTAACGCCGATTCACATAATGCCGATCACTAGAGCACGCAATAAAAAAAATATAAGTTCAAATTAAAAAAAAAATAACCTCAGTGGAAGAATTTTCTCCTGCCAGATAAAATATAGTACTGGAAATTATTATTTTGGGGTTGGAAATGTTAATTTGACAATTAAAAATGTATAAACTTGAGGAAAATGAAGCAGACAAAAATCAATAAATTAATCAGCAATGTTAAGCATATATAAATAAAAAAAACAAGATAAAAAATTGTAAAAACGAGGAAAAGAAAAAAAAAAATGAAAAACATTGAGATATGTGCTGTGAGTATATGATGTGTATATTTAAATATCTGTCTCTGACATCAGAGATATGGTGACTTCTTGTAGTAAAAAAAGTAGGGTCCCCTGTGGCGTAAGTGTACTGTGGCTTGGCAAGATACATACAATGTACCGATAAGAGAGCTGTTGTACGGATCTGATGTATGACTAATTCAGGATTATGGTATTTGGGATGTTTACAACCATAGGTTACCACCCGTTTGTGTAACAAATATAGCACACAAACACATACAAATTTTTATATTACACCAAACTGTCTTTTATAATTATAAATAAATCATTGTAGGAGGATAGTCCGGTTGACGGTCAATAAAGGTATCAAAATAGTAAAAGAGAACTATTTAACAACATTTATTTAACAAGTTACTAATAAATATATTACCAAAAGAACACTACACCATGACCTACATATCCCTTTTGTTTTTGACCTCATACCAACCAAATTCTCAAAATTCCATATATACCTTTCCAACCATCCTAATCCTTTGGTTCTAACCTTGTCTAGTTCCACCCATTCCTACAGCCCACCTAGAAGGTTGAAACGGCAGTGGCCAAGAGACTTATTGTAAATAAAAAACGGACAATTTGAGTTCTGGGATTGGTCAGATTCTCCTCTCAAGTTGAGTGTTTGCGACTTTAGCGCACTTGCTTAGCCTCCACTGGCTCTATACCAGTGATGCGGCGAGAGGGACGCGCTGGGATCTGTTAGAGCTCTGCTCTACCCCTCACACCTGGGTTCGATAGAGTGGGCTCTAGGATCCTCAGGTCGATTGTGTAAATATTGTATATAAGAGTGTAAATGTGACTAGAGATTATATTATTTTATTTATTTATTTTTTTCATATACATAGTTTAATTGTGTTAATTTTATTTATCCTTCTGTTTATATATATTTTAAGAGATTTTGTTTCATTTATTTATATTCTTATTTTATTTTATTTTAGTATGAATGTGATCATTCATTACTATTACCTATTGCCCACAACGGTGTGGAAGATTGTAATATCTATCAATAAATAAAAAGTATTTAAAAAAAATTCTGACATTCTTTAGATATTATATTTATTTTCAAAATAAATTTCCGCCCATAAATTTAAAGATAATTCTGTATATAAAATAGTTTAGGTGTTAGGTGTAGGGATTCTCAGGTTGATTGTGTAAATATTGTATATAAGAGTGTAAATGTGACTAGAGATTATATTATCTTATCATTATGTTATTTTATTTATTTATTTTTTCATATACATAGTTTGAATATATTAATTTTGTTTATCCTTCTGTTTATATATATTTTAAGAGAGATTTTTTTTTTCATTTATTTATTTTATTTTAGTATGAATGTTATCATTCATCACTATTACCTATTGCCCACAACTGTGTGGCAGATTGTAATATCTATCAATAAATAAAAAGTATTTAAAAGAAAAAAATGAAATAAATATAACCAGGTGAGATATAAGTTCCCAATATAGATATAGACACATAAATTGTAGGAGAATACTCATTGGAACTAGTTTTAAATATGATAAAGAGGTAGATGTATAAGGTAGAACAGATAAGTGGTGTAGATATTGTATAGCTGAGCTATAGTAATATGTAAAAGATGATATATTAATAATTGAATAAAAATAAACAATAATCATATTAACCTGTCAGGATAGAGTTCTGAGTTCGACTGAGAAGAAACAGGGTTGACAGGTAAAAACGAAGCCCTGTATCTTATATAGCCCTAATCTGTATTGAGACGAAACGCTAATTAAGAATAAATAGTTTTCATTTACTATTTTGATAGCTTTATTGACTGCCATCCGGGACTATCTTTCTACAATCAACTTCATACGGTCAACTATCTTACTTCAATAAAAATAAATCAACTTGCATATTAATAACC
>NW_027111016.1:144574-158281 GCF_000696795.3 Halyomorpha halys | reverse complement strand
AGTAGACCTCGTCAAAGCAGGCAAAATCTCTTTCTTTTAGGAGCTTCATTAACTCGTATTTCACTCTATGATGTCGGCGTGTTATGAGGAGGGAGTTGTTGGGGCATTTCCCCAGCACATGTGCTGGTGTTTCCGGCTCTCTGTAGTCTCTCTGTCCATTTGCGACAGAGGGACCCAGCTTCTCTATCCTGTCCGCTGACACCTGGGACTCCACGTAGGGGTGCATAATTTATATTTAATTTCAGGGCATTGGACCATTCAGAGCCCGAAAGTATTTGTTTATCGTATATAAACTTATTTGCTCTCAGCGTCTCTTTGAACTGGCGTACTCCAATGCCCTGCCACCTGCAATTAGCCCATCCCTCGAACGCACTTTCACTTATAGAACAAATGAAAAAATCATAACTTTATTTTAATGTTGGATTAACAACGGTGATATAATTTACCAAGCATAAAATGATCTCAAACCTATACATGAATTAAAAATAAATATATTTTTTTAAATTTAAAAAGACAAAATAATCTGAATAAAAAAAGATCATTGTAAAATTTCTAATTTGCTTTGAAAGAAATAGTTTTGTAGAATACTTTCATGAATACTCAAATAAATAAGTAAAGTATTGAAAAACATTTGTAATATTTAAGTTAATAAAAATATTATGTCTTAAGATTTTTTTTTAATCAAAACTGATATAATGTTCTTTCACAATTAATATAATTCAGAAATCATAAAACAAGTCGATTAACTTCGTTCCTATGAAAAAGGTATTGCTTTTTTATTTAAGTCTCTGTTTGAAGACTTCGAAGTTGCTTTATTATGATTTGTAGTTTGTATATGTTTTTTTTTCTTATGTATTAATTATTCAATGCCCTTAGGCTCTAAAGTCCACTTGCTATTTTGTATTCTTATGCTACGGGGGAAAGTCCGAGAATGAACTATATAATTTATTGATTTCAATTTTTTTTAAAATATTTATTTATTGCTATTTACAACTGTACATTATAATACATTTAGTAAATCTGATCTAAGTTCAATTGGATTGTTACAGGCGTGTAGAGAAACTACCCATGAGTAGCACTCTAATGACATTTTACATTAGCTGGTCTCGTGGCCATCTTCTTTTCAGGCGCCTCGGAGGATTGTCAGGAATGGAAGAGGATGCAAGATTTGAAACTAATGGGTTTGAGTGGTTAGATAGTTTATAATGGAAGGATTGCTATCTGGTTCGGGCTAGATCGGTTACATAGGGAACATTAAGGTCTATGTATGATTTTTTTGTGACAAAGTAAGGAGCATTGAGGATTTTACGAAGGATTTTGAATTGTAAGGATTGAATACGAGAGGAATTCGAAGGTATTTCAAATTTTAAAAAAAATTAACAATTTTAAATTTAAAATTGAAATAAAAAAAGTTGGAGCTCTATGTGATATTGTATAGTAAGTGATTTATTTTTTGTCACTGATTTATAGCCAGAGTTAGGCTACAGTTTAAACTAATATATAAAATTTCCATGGATACGGTATTTATTTAGCAATGGTTCATTCATGAATCATCGTATCCATAGCAATTAGCTATAGCAGATTTTTTGCCATCTCTGCTTGTAGGTACAGGAGGTTGCCAATCCGAGAGCCTTTATTCTGGATCTAAACGTTTGCCTCGTGCCGCAAATCCAACACTTGTAAAATGCTTGATAAACAAAGGAATCAACAAACGTCGATTTTTGAGAAACAATGAAATAAGACATATCTAACACAAGAGCCCTTGTAAGATGAAACTGGTTTTATTCTACTGTTAAAATAATAAAAATAATAAAGGCTTAACGAACCAGGAGGTTCGATGCCGATACCACCAAATGCTCTCTGCATAGATCCTTCCAGTGATCCCCCTCCAAACGCAATTCCACTAAATAAGTTTTAACGCAATCCTCCCATCTACGTTTCGGTCAACCCCTCGGACGTTTACCCGTTGGTTCAGTGTTTATTAACATTTTAGGGATTCGCTCGTTACTAAGCCCTACAACCTTACATGCCCATCTTACACGCCGCAATTCTATAACTTGAATTATATTTACCGGGTGTAAGTCCCTTAATTCAGCGTTGTGTCATCTTCTAAATCATCCGTTAATTCATCATTTTTTGGTCCGAATATTTTACGTAATAATTTATTTTCGAAAACCTTAAGACGCTGTTCATCCCTTAGTGTAAAAGGCCACGTCTCACATCCATAAAGAACAGTGGGAAGTATAATGGTTTTGTTAATTCTAATTTTTAAGTTTTTCGATAGAAGCAGTTTCGAAATTGAAAAATAATAAGCATTTCCCGCCTTCAACCTAGCTTTTATTTCCTCATCAATTTCGTTTTTTCTAGTTACCACAGAACCTAAATACTTAAACTTATTTACCTGTTCAAAAGTATTTCCTCCTATATCTATATCACCGAAATTGCTTGCATTTCTACTGCTAACCATGTATTTTCTTTTATCCGCATTTTTTTCAAGACCTAGTTCTTTGCTAGAGTTTATTAGCGTGGTTGCATTTAGTTCTATAGTTTCTTTGTCATCACCCAATAATACTAAATCATCTGCATACCCAAGCACCGGTATTTTACCACCCAAAGTTAAACCCTTTTCGGTATTTATTACACTTTTAATGAGGTATTCTAGTGATAGATTAAATAAGATAGGTGATAAAGAATCACCTTGTTTTAAACCCGACCAGACCTGGAATTTCTCAGAATAATGATTAAATATAAAATATTATTAAGAGTTTAACAATATATATCACAGTTACTCACGATTGGTATACCTTATGTTTAATTTTTTTTTTAATGTATTTTTGTTATGATTATTTTGGAAGGGGACTTCTCTTTCCCTCCTTCCATTGATCCATCACTGATACAAAATTTTAAACCGTGAAAATGAGATAAGGAGGAATTTACTTTGTGAAATATAACAACTTGTTAGAAAAAATAAAGTTGTAATGCCAATAATTAAACTCTAGAAACGTTAATAATAATTAAGTATTTATAAAATAATGTTGATGAAGTAAATAGGTCAAGCCTAGAAATAACCACAGGAGAATGAGAGGCTTTGAAGTAACAGTGGTTAGAGCACGTACTGGAAACTCTCCTCTAAATAGTACGTGCCGTCGTGGAGGGGACACCTGTGGGTGAAATACCGGCGGGAATTCCGAGGATCGATATTATGGTGGGTGGATCTAATCCAATGGTGTCTATCCTAGCATATATCCCTAAGGATGTAAATATCGAGAACAAATGAGAAAAAGCATATTTCAATATATCACGGGCACCAATATTTTTAATTTCATCAAACATCGACATTTAAACTGAATTCAGCATTTTTATTGGAATACATTTAACTGAATATCGATTTTTAAATCCGTAATAGATATTTCTGAATATTTTCTAAATCAATATTTAACTATTGGAATCGACACACCAGACTGAAACGAGCAGTTTCGTAGATTCCGATTGCTACAACACTTATTTGACAAACGCTCTAAACTTCCCATTCACTACAAAAAATTAGTATACACTACAATAATCAGACCAATTTGGACATATGGAATTGAGCTCTGGGGCTCCACCAAACCATCAAATTCTTCCCGCATCCAATCGTTACAATCCAAAATCCTACGTAAAATCCTTGATGCTCCTTATTACGTCACAAATAAACTTATTCACAAAGACCTTAACATCCCCTCGTTGTAGATTTGGCCCCAAAAAGATATGCGTCTTTTCATTCCACACTATTTAACAATTCTAATTCTTAATTTTTCATCCTTAACAATCCCTGATAATCTTCCGAATCGTCTGAAAAGAAGATGGCCACGGGACCTTCTAATTTAAATTAATGTTTGAAGTACCGCCAATGGGTTTGTTCCTTCCCAAGATTTTCAAGTGTATATGAAACATACTACATAATACCTATTGTATAATTTTGTACAGTTGTAAATTACATTAAATAAATAATAAAAAAAAAATATTTAACTAATCTTAGTCTGGATTCTAATATTGGAAGCTATATTTATCTAATAATGACAACTCATCGAATATGTTGAAAGAAGGTATTATTAAGTAAATTTTATTTTGAACTTTATTTTTTTATTTCTTAGAAGTTATTTTATTTCTTAAGAGTGAAAATGTATAAAGATAATATCCTATGAATCACATTAAGCTAACATTTTTTTTAAATATAGAGTTATATAAGGGGTATTTATTTATGATGTTGTGATAAATGTAAAATGTTTTACTACGTTAAATGTTTAAAGTAGAGGATTGTGATCAGCCCTAGTTAAAGTCATGTTAAATACATAAGAGCTCCTAGCGGATTTTCTGAGCTACTCGTTTCATAACCTTTCTTTCCAAAACTTCTTGTTATTGTTTACTTCTAAGTTTTCATTAAAGTAATTTATTGCAACATGCCTAAAGTGGTAGTTGTGTGAAAGTTTCGCCACTGAATGTCTTGTTGTTCTTCTAACTGGTGAGGAAGAGAATCAAGATGAGCTAATTATCAATTGTCATTACATTATTATTATTATTATTGATGAATGGAATATGGTCCGGGTGCGGTCAAAAAAACTCAAATAGTAGATAATTATACTATTTTATTGAGCCAACGTTTCATCTCAGAGTCCATTTACATAAATTTGATTGAGAATTCCGTCAATCATAAAGTTGATAAAGACTGCATCTCCCTTACATATCGACACATTTTGAACTTAATAAAATCCTCATAATACATTTTTTCACTTTTTTCTGTATTTCAGAAGCCCATCTCCTTGTCATATCTTTTATTCTTGTTTTTCTAAATTCTCAATTTTTTATTTATATTCACTATCCTTCCTTTTTCATTTATATTCATGTATCTATCTTTTAATTTATATTCAGGTATTATCTTCTTAAGTGTACTTATATTAATTACAATCTACTTAATACTACTACTACTTAATACTTATATCAATCAATAATCTTCCAGTATTATTATTATTGTCATCCATTGCTATATTAGTTTTTAAAATATCCATAACAATACTAACACAATAAAAACACAAACTACGTGCAAGTAACTTACTTAGGTAACACGACAGGAAAAAAAAAATGGTGACAAGCTCATCTGGTCTGTTACGTGACGTCATTCTCCATTTAACAGGCTTAGTAACAGACTCTCAAGCATGTTATATGTTATATCACTTTAATATGATAAAAGAAGGAATTATTTCTCCATTTAACATGAGTTTTTCCATTTAGCAAACTTCAACATGTCAAACTAATGCTCATGAAAACCCCTATAATAACAACTTATCGTAGTTTATAATATGTATACATAAACGCTTCACATGTCTTCAACGTTTCGGCCTTTTTTAATGTCGTTTTTATAAAATAACTGAGAATAATAAAATAAATTTATACCTCTAGAATTCATTAAGGGTAAGGGGTGCAGTAAGTACTATTGCAAGACCAACAGTAATGTAAGGAGCTGATTTGTTTAAAATCACGCTCAATCAACTAACAGGTTAGTTGAATTGGTCGAAAGAAGAAAAATGGAAGAAGTTATTTAAAAAACGGATTTCCTAAATAAAAATTATATTCTAGTTAGTAACAATAATTTATGTCATTTTAATATTATTGATGTCATTATTATATATTTTATATTATCAACGGATTTTTTAAAAGTTTTTTTGACGTATAAAGATAATTTATTAATACAATTTACCTGTTTAAATAATTATATAATTATTTATTTTATTTGTATTTAGAGGTTGGAATGGTGAAGCTATCTTAAACTAACCGAAGGCTAGTCATAACTTGTCTTATGGATTATGCAGAAGATATACGATAATAAAAAAAGTTTATACGAACCGTTATCACTGGCGAGATATGAGCTCTGTTGTCTCATATTTCTTTATTGAGCATTTTATTTCCTCATCAAATTTTTATAACTCGTATTATGATAACGTATCTATCATTTTTATTACATGACAACAGCGCTCAGTGGTTCAAAATCCAAATAAAACTCTGTCAAATCAAAGTTTTGGTACAAATTAATCAAAATTAAAATTTCTTTAAGTTGCTTACTTCCAAATTTAGTTTATAAAATTTTAAGATTGATGCAGTGGAGAAGTTTAATGTTTGGTTAATTTAATGCTCTTTGATTTGTTTTACTTTAACCTAGAAAGGATGTTTATTGTAAAAAATATTAATTTGTAAATTTATTAAAGAAATTGGCTAATTAGTAAGAATACAATTATATGGTAATGTTCATGTAACATTAAAATTTATTATTATTATTATTATTATTATTATTATTATTATTATTATTATTATTATTATTATTATTATTATTATTATTATTATTATTATTATTATCATAGTATATATGATGATAAGATGGTTGGGGGTGTGGTCAGTAAAGAACACAAACAAGTTGAGAGAACTTATTTAATTGACTTATATTTACGATCTCCTATGAATAGCCCTGATGAAGGCTAGAAACTTTGGTCGAAACGTTGGCACAACCTCTACCATGTTCTCATCATATATATTATCTACGGTCATCTATCTTCTCATCATTAATTATAGTTTTGTTTTATTGTTTTTAGAGAAATATGATGAAGAGGATGGAAATTCTTATGGAAAAACATGAAACATGTTATAACATTTATATTCATGATTTCATGTTCAATTATCTTTCATAACAGAAAAAATATATATGTACTTGTCGGATTTAATTAATCCGATATTTTGGGTTCTTTTTTTTTAATTTATATAAAGTCGGGGTCGGGGGTCTCATTTTCTGATGCCCCCCTTGCCGCGGACACCGGAAGACCCCGAAGACGCCGCCAGTGCTTATCCATCGTGGCATGCAAGACAGAACCTGGCATGCCCCTACCATAACACTAGAGTCCAGGACATGCTGTCCAGCCACCGATTGAGACAGACACATCTTTCAGGCACCAGGCGAAGACATAGTTTTCGCCATTTCGCCCACTGCACACCTGGACGAGGAAAGCGACTAGAAGACGTCACCAGATAAGCCACTATTCCTATGAGACCCCAATGCTCTGTCTTATATTATCAAACTAATTTAGATTAACGCCTCACACAAGACTGAAAAGACAGGAAACTGCACGTCGATTTCGACTATAAGAGCACTTACTAGACAAACGGTCAAAACTTCCAACACATTACAAAAGACTGATCTACATGACTGTAATAAGGCCAATCTGGACATATGGAGTTGAGCTTTAGGGCTCTACTAAACCTTCGAATTCCTCTCGTATTCAACCCATACAATCCAAAATCCTCAATGCTCCTTACTTTGCCACAAATAAAACCATACATAAGACCTTAATGTTCCATATGTAACCGATCTAACCAAAACCAGATATCACTCCTTCCATTATAAACTACCTAACCACTCAAATCCTCTAGTTTCTAGCCTTGCATCCTCTTCCATTCGTGACAATCCTCCGAGGCGCCTGAAAAGAAGATGGCCACGAGACCAGCTAATGTAAAATGTCATTAGAGTGCTACCAATGGGTAGTTGGTCTACACGCCTGTAATAATCGATTTTAACTAAGACCATATTTACTAAATGTATTATGTAATATACAGTTGTAAATTTCAATAAAGATATTAAAAAAAATTAGATTAACATCACTAACGCGATCTGCCCCTCCAGGGAATTAAAATTTTGAAATAAAAAGAAAATATGTTATTAATAGACAGAAAAGTCTCACATTTTTAACACCCTCTTTGTTTCACACAATAATTTCAATTCAACGTTTAAACATAGACTCGGAATACCTGAAGTAGGAAAGAGACAGGTCCCGATGAATAAAGTACTAATGGAGTGTCTAAAAAAAAAGATGATCGTTTTATCAAATTAAAGATTTCAAAATACTGTAAATATTTTAATACTTAATAATCCCTTTAGAGCATTCTCTAAGCTTGTTTAATCCCATTCGACTTCTTAAAAAAAAAGCTCAGTTTAGTTATTTGTCTTAAAGAAGAAACATGACAGTGTCCTACGAAATTCTTGTAATTTTAAGTTATTACTGGAAAAAGAATTCACAGCTACCAAAGCAACTCATGAAATTATTAAATATGAAGGGGA
Source organism: Halyomorpha halys (assembly GCF_000696795.3). Taxonomy (NCBI): domain Eukaryota; kingdom Metazoa; phylum Arthropoda; class Insecta; order Hemiptera; family Pentatomidae; genus Halyomorpha; species Halyomorpha halys. Next base: position 150,144 of record NW_027111016.1, on the reverse strand, counting down.
AGGTGTCCTTGACCAGCGCACTGCGCGGCGTTGGTTTGAAAAATTTAGCAGTGGAAATATGACGTTGGAAAGGAAGAACGGCTCCGGGCGACCGTTATTGAATATTGATGAGGTTCTGCAGGAAGCTGTTGGGTCAAATCCGTACCAAGTACCCACGAACACAATCAGGGAGTGTGGTGTGTCGAACGATACTGTTAGTCGCCATCTACTCTCCATGGGAAAGGTGAAAAAGAGCAGTAGACTGGTCCCTCACGAACTCATCCCTCAGCATTCAGCAATCGCTTCCAAAAAGCTTTAAAGAACTTCATGTGTCCGAACTCCTGTCTCATCCACTATATAGTCCAGATCTCACACCATCGGATTACTACTTGTTTCGATCCATGGTATATTTCCTTCAAGGGAAAAAAATTGATAATTTTGCGGAACTTTAAATTGACAGTCATCTCAAAGATGGTACAATTATGGTATCAGCGTGGGATCGAGCAATTAGCTAGCAGATGGCTAATGGCATTAGATAACAATGGACTATACTTGGAGTATTAATTGTATTTTACATAAAAAAATAATAATATAAATTCTATGGTTGAAAAACGGCCATTTTTTTATATACTCCAATATTTTTATTAGTTATTAGTTATAGTTATTATTAGTTTATAGTTATTAGTTACTTTTCTATAATCACCTTTAAGCATTTGGTATTCTCGTATACACCTCAAGAATCATAAAAAAATATCTCGATATCTTTTTTCTGTAACATTCGAAAAAAATTATAAATCTAAAGATCAATTAGAATTGGATTATAAAAAAGTAGAAATTAGCTGTTCTACACGTATTTCGTTTCCATTTTATATGGGTAGCGGAATTTGTTACTACAAATAAAATAAAACTTCTTTTATATTTCTGTTCAATTTATTTTATTGTTCCCGGTATCCTCTATGTTTCAGACCCATTGTTCAGAAGTGGAGTAGATAGTCATTTTTCATTATTAAAAATAGAACTTGCATTAGATGATGAAACACAATAGCTATCTGCGAAGCTAAGATGGCTACAAATTATCATCGAAGAGCTTTTGTTTGTCAGCTCATGTAGGAATGGCCCAAGCCAGATCGATATTTTCCAGAAATAACTGCACTCTACTTGTTAGATATATTACTTTTAGGAAATCGATTGTAGACGTATCAATATATTCACATCAAGCATCTTATATGTACTTTGAAAACATTTATTGTATAATTTAGGATATGATTTAGTTGTTTTTCCTATTTAGTTATTGAACATTCCTCGTATTTGAACAGAATCGTGAATATCAGGGTTCATAATATAACTGTATTTCAGTTTATACAATAAAAAGTCTTTATGATATTTATCTAATAAAAAAAAATATGATTCCAGGTGAATCATGGAAAAATGTTTCATGAAATTACTTATTACAAAAACTTAACACAATTTTACAACAATTTTATTCTATATATACACATTTTTGTAACGCTCGGGCCAAATTCCTGAATATTTTTTACTTCACCCCAGTCACAATATTAGTAATTATTAGAATTATTCGTAGTAAATTATTTAAAATTATGCTAATTTCTTGCTGTTTTTATTGTTATCAGAACTTTTAATTTTACAATATATAATTTAATATTTGACCAATAAAAAATATTATGTAGTAAAAAAATTATAGGCTTATTACATCTAAAATATATTTATTTAACAAATATTTATTTGCTGACGTTTCGCCCCACTCTGTAGTGCTTCAAATAATTTCTAAAATTATTTTTCTCGGTTCTTACAGCGCATTAGCAAGAATCCTCGGACAAGTGTCTTATAATAATATTATTCGCTGGAGTGTCACCAAAAAAAGTTTGATTAAAATCGATCATCTAAAATGTGCCTCCTCGTGGTGACTTGTGAGTGACAAACTAAATAGGAATAATGTGAAATATGGAGGTTAGCGATGAGGTAACTTAGAATTTTATTTTAATTAGTTAATTATTTAATAAATTTTGCCAAAAAATGAGCGAAAAACATATTAATTTATCTGTTTACAACAGTGAGATATGTTTTTAAAAATAATTAAATTTATTTATATATAAATGATTGGTGTATTAATTCAAATTATGAAGAACGTGGTCAGGAGTGCAGTCAAAAGAAATCAATATTGTTTAACAACTATTTATTTCCTGACGTTTCATCACACTATGTAGAGCATCACCAGGGCTAAAAAGATACAAATACAACTAAAAATATTTTAATAGTATTAAATGTAGCAAAATATGATACAAAAAAGTAAATTGAAGTAGGGTTAAAATTATGGAAATCTAAGTGAAAAAAAATTACATACAAATAAACAAAAAAGAAGAAACAAAAATAGTTTTAATATAAAATAGACAATGATAAAAATTTAAATAAAATAAAATACGCAAACTATAAGATTTAAATAACACGTAAAAATAGAAAAAAAGATATGAGAAAACAAAATTTAGAGGCACTAAAAGATGCAAAATAAAGAAGTAAGTTGAGATTAAATAATTTTCAAGAAAGAATAAATAAAATAAAATTAAGGATAATAATAAATAATCAATGCACAAATAAGGACCACCCACCGGTACCAGTTGAGATTTCGAAATAGTGTTAAAAGTATTCAGAGTGGAGCGGGGGGAGGACGATTAACGGTTTTATTTCAAAAACGCGAAGTACATAATAAAATGGAATAATTTTTTTATATTCGTATCATTGAATATTTTATATGATAACTATTTGTATTTCTTCTTTTCTTTTATTTGTATATAATTTTCTTTTCACTTATATTTACATAATTTTAACCCTCCTTTTTTTTACCTTTTTGTATCTTATTTTCTTTCTGTGACAAAATATTCGATATTGTTTTTGTGTATCTTAGCCCTGATGAAGCTCTACAAAGTGGGGCGAAACGTCAGAAAATAAATAGTTTATTTTTTATTTTTTTTACTGCACCCCTGACCATGTTCTTCAAAATTTGGAATAATACAATCAATTAATTATATTTATAAATTAATTTATTTTTAAAATCTTATCTCACTGTTATAGATACATAAACATATTAATGGATGGAATATGGTCCGGGTGCGGTCAAAAATACTCAAATAGTGAATGATAATACTATTTTTATTGAGCCTACGTCTCGCCCCACGTTGCAGGGTTTCGTCAGGGCTAAAAAAGATACAAACAATTGACATAGTTCCAAAAAAAAGAAGGAAAAAAGAAAAAAACATAAGTGGAAAATAACAGGGGTATACAATGAAAAGTAAAATATAATAAGAACAATCTAAGGCTGTAAACAGTAAATGAAAATGGTAATAGTAACAGATAGATAAGAGATAGAATAAGAGAAGAAATATTTAAGAAAGGACAAATTAAGAGATGAAAAAAGAAAAGAATAAAATCAAATGATTATATCATCATTATTATGATTTTATCTCATCATTTGATTTTATTCTTTTCTTTTTTCATCTCTTAATTTGTCCTTTCTTTAATATTTCTTCTCTTATTCTATCTCTTATCTATCTGTTACTATTACCCTTTTCATTTACTGTTTACAGCCTTTAATTTTTCTTATATTTTACTTTTCATTGTATACACCTGTTATTTTCCACTTATGTTTTTTTCTTTTTTCCTTTTTTTTTTTGTAACTATGTCAAGTGTTTGTATCTTTTTTAGCCCTGACAAAGCCCTGCAACGTGGGGCGAAACGTTGGCTCAATAAAAATAGTATAACCATTTACTATTTGAGTTTTTTTGACCGCACCCGGACCATATTCCATTCATCTATACACACGGTCAATCAATAATCTTCCAGTATAAACATATTAAGTTTTTCGCTCTATTTGGCAAAATTTATAAAATAATAAACTAATTAAAATAAAATTCTAAGTTACCTCATAACTAACCAACATCTTCCTATTTAGTTTATCACTCATAAGTCACCAATAGTCAACACGTGGGATCACCGATTTCGATGGAACTTTTTTTGGTGATACTAGATTGAATTATATTAGACACATGTCCGAGGATTCTTATACATGCGGCCCAGGAGCCGAGAAAAATAATATTTTAAATATTATTAGACTTTTTTATATTATCGTGAGCCGCCTTTGCCTCGCATGTATTTAATGGTTTCTTTAGCTTTTTGTTTTCTTCGGCCGATTTCACTATCAGGTCACTTCTTATTACAGTATTCTTGACTATATCCCTTCGTGTTCTCTCCTCTAATCTCCTCAGGTACCTCACTTCTATTGCTAGAATCTACTTTTTTTGACTTGAGGTAGTAGTTAGTTAGTTACTTCTTTCTTTCTCTGACTTCTATATCCCTCATTTTTGTGAAGATGCTATAGTAATATTTATATATAATTAAAATTCTTGTTTATGAAAGGTTTGTTTGTTCTTGATCAGTTATAACAATAAAATATCCTACAGCCTCATACTTTTTGTTTTCTTGTTCTCAAGGATCTTATGCATACTATTCTTTATTTGTTCAATTTTATCTTAAGACAATAAATTTATTATTATCACAATTTCACTTATTTTAATTCTATTCAGTTTACACTGCCTATTACAATCTATTTCTTTATCGCATAAAATATATTGTTGATAAAGTGAAATATAAATTATATAGATCTATACCTGCATAATATGGAATGTTAAAATGATCCTTGAGAAAGGCCGAAACTTAGGAGTAACAAGAAAATAAAAACTATGAGACTATATATGATAATAAGATATATTTTTCTTTATATTGAATTTTTCTGCTATAAATACAATAAAATATAATTTTTGATTTATGTAATGCTATAAAAGATAATTTTTCTTTACTGTAATACTATAAAATATAATTGTTTGTTGTAAATACTGTAAAACACGTGTTTATATGTTATATGTGTATCAATTACAATTTTTCAGATGAACGCAGGCAGTGGCAAATTCGCCTGCTGTGCTCTTAAACCGATTACCAAGACACCTCCAGGAAACAGAAAGACAATCACACGACAGTCCTGTGTGTGAAGTCGAGGCGGGAGGTCCTATTGATTGGGGCACTTTGGATAATTAATGACTATAGAACCGGTACCAGGCAGATGGCAGAGCCTACGAGGAGCATCTTACAGCCGTACCTGATGGATGAAGGCTATTCACATCCACGAAACCTATTTGTTCACGCATTGTTATTTATGGCTCACGCGATGTCGTAAGGAGATCGCATGGTGGTGTTTGTTTATTCGGGTTCAAGAGCCTCTTGCGTTATGGATTCTTATAATCGAGTAAAATCGCTAAATAAGATTCTTTCAGTGTAGAATATAGAATCATGGAAAGACAATAAAAGTTGGTATTTTAATTACTAAAGTATTGATGCAAACTGTTCCTTGAATATAGATACAAATATGCGACTGTAGAGAAGATTCAGAAACTATATGACATACTATGAACAACTACTATATTCAAACTGCTACATACAAACTGACACTTAGGGTCAAGGGTAGGGGGGGTCTCTAGAATTAAAACATCTTATCTCTAACCTGAGGTGACATTTATATATATATA
>NW_027111016.1:141310-144494 GCF_000696795.3 Halyomorpha halys | reverse complement strand
TATATATATATATGAAGGTGAGGATAGAGTAGAACTTATGGAAGAAAATGCTGCGGGACTCAATATTGGAGTGGAATGGACGGTGAGTAGCAAGCCAGAAAGGCGCTACTTTGAGAAAATTCTTCTCTACCGTCGTTTCTAGTTTGAAGGCTAAATGGATCATCCCGGACTATTGGTTCTCACAGATCCTAAACACGGGGGGTTTGGGGGAAAGCTGCAGAGCTTTGGAAAGAACATCGACCCCCGGTGCCCCACGAGCGAAGTTCCTGAAACAGCAGAACACGTAGATTGCTCCACCATGGACACCGAACCAGGCTGTCGAGAAAGACCAGGATTTTCGCCCTCGCCGAGCCGAAGTTTCCAAATTAGACTGAAGAAGAGAATTTTCCCTTCTTCAGGGAGTTCATTTACGGGTGGAAGGAGGTGGTGGGCTCAACTCATTTCACAATGGGAAGGACTTGACCGCTCAACATCGGCGAGCCACCAGAAGAGGAGGAAGCTCACCCAGACTGAGACCAGGAGGGCTGGACCAGCCTGTAAATAACTGCAGGTGGCACCCAGACGGATGCGCACCAGGAAGACCTACATAACGGATGCAGTGTTGCAGCTCCATCAGTAAGGTGCTAAACCTAGTACTGGGCTGCACCCTAGTAAAAATTTAATAAAAGAATAAAGAAAAAAAAATTGTGATCTCTGGGAGCAGTGGCATGCGCAAAACCCACCGCACGACCACACTGCTCCCGCACTTCGTATGCCAGAAATGGCAGGGAGGAGGATAGAAAAAAAAAAAAAAAAAGAGAGAGAGTAGAACTAGAGGAGATGATAAAGTCAAAGCTGTGACAGGTTTCTATGTTGTATTATATTATGTTATAGGGCATATATGGACCGATAATACCCGGGTTTATTGATGAGTAATCAACACCTTCGACATATCGTACCGAAGAAAAGTTTGTTGAAAACAAGGAGAAAACTTAAGTCATGTCTCTTGACCTAGAGATTCTATTTTCTGAGCATAGTTAGTGTTAAAGCCATCTCAAATCGACTAAGTCTTTTTGTTGGAAAGCTTTAAAATGAACAAACGACTAACTGGTTCGGATCAAACATTTATTTGGTCAATTTAAACATTAAAAAAAAAAACTAAAACTAAAATAAGCAAAAGATAACAAATGTTGAATAAAATAAAAAATAAAAAGCCCTCTCAGATGAAAATAAAATAGTTATATAAATTATGAAGATGAAAATAAACTAAACTAATTTACAAAAAATATATTTAAAACAAATACTAGTCGACGCAAGCTGCTTCACTCCGATAGGTCCGAGGATGAGTGCTGCCGAGATGTTTAGGTCGCAGCTCTTATAGCTAAATACACCGCTGCAATGGTCCAAAGTTGGTGTAGTGGCTCATCAATAGTTCAAATATCCGAAAGTCATATTAATGTATTGGTCGAGCCGACGAAATGAACGCAGACAGGGCTGGTTACACACGTTCATGGCCACTAATTATCCGGAACATATTAATAAAGTCGAAACACAGAAAAGGTCTGGGTTCGGACTGTAATGGTGACTAAAACACTCAAAAAATGTGTAATAAAATAGCATCAACCAAATGCAGACAGGGCTGCTTAGACGCTACCATGGCCACTAATTTGTCGTAACTGCTATAAAAAACTAAGTTGGTCGGTCCGTTTCTAGGTGACGCCTCTTAGCAACGGTAATTAACCCTATTATTCATTATAACACAAATATAATCATTTTTTTTCTCAAACTACCAAATCCAATTAAAATAATAAAAATAAATATAACTAAATTAAACATTAATAAAACTCAAATACTATTTACAAGATAATTATATATTACTGTACCATGACCTTCATATCCCTTTTGTCCTTGACCTTATACCAACCGAATTCTCAAAAATTCATATAAACCTTTCCAACCATCCTAATCCTTTGGTTAAAACCTTATCTAGTTCCACCCATCTCTACAGCCCACCTAGAAGGTTGAAACGGCAGTGGCCAAGAGAGTTATTAAAATAAAAATGGACAATTGGAGTTCTGGCAATAGTCAGATTCTCCACTCAAGTTCAGTGTTTGCGGCTTTAGCACACTTGATCAGCCTCCACTGACTCGCTACCAGTGATGCGGTGAGAGGGATGCGCTGGGATCTTTTGAGCTACGCTCTACCCCTCAAACGTGGGTTCGATAGAGTGGGCCTATATAGAGACTAGAGACTATATTATTTTATCATTATGTTATTTTATTTATTTATTTTTCATACAGATAGTTTGATTATGTTAATTTTGTTTATTCTTTTGTTTTTATATATTTTAAGAGAGTTTTTTTTCATTTATTTTATTTATTTATATATATTTTTTTATTTTTTATTCATTTATTTATTTTATTTTATTTTAGTATGTATGGATTCATTCATCACTATTACCTATTGCCCACAACTGTGTGGTAGATTGTAGTATCTATCAATAAAGTATTATTATTAAAAAAATATATATATATTATGGCGTTAACAGTTAGGTTTTTATTGGTGTTTCTTGTCAGAAGCAACAAGTACTATATGATAACTGAAGGCAAAAGTTCTCTAATAATAATAACATTATTCTCACTTAATGTGGATTATTCTCACAGAAAGGTACAATTTTGAATCTGAGCTTCCATAAATGCCCGATAACGTTCGTAGAAAACTGAAGAGGGGCTGTATTTTTTAAATTTGTTTTCTATCCATTATTAGAACAAGGGGAGAGACGAACGTGAATTGTCGAGAATATAAATTTTTGATTTTATTTTTCTTGCTTATCGAACGACAAAAATAAAAGTTTTTTTGTAATTGTTTGAGATATTTTTTCTGGCTTAAATAATTTTTTTTCCAATTAATTTTCAAGCTCTATGAATGTATAGGTTTTGATCTATTGGGTGTAATGAGAAAGGGCATAATCTCTTGTACTGCATTTCAAAGCGCATTTTATGAAGGGATTGAGGAAAAGGGTATATGATTGATGGGAATAGGGAAAGAAGATTGTGTCTGCTGTCTGGTGACAGGGCTTATCAGTTTTCGTGATGTCAGCAGTCAGTCTAATAACTGTCCCCTGTCACGTCTAAGATTGTTTGTGTGTGTTTGCCACCTCTGCTGGAGTCCTGTTGTGTGTGTTTGCCACCTCTGCTGGAGTCCT
>NW_027111016.1:135850-141260 GCF_000696795.3 Halyomorpha halys | reverse complement strand
TTGTGTGTGTTTGCCACCTCTGCTGGAGTCCTGTTGTGTGTGTTTGCCACCTCTGCTGGAGTCCTATAGTCGTTAATGTCTGCAATAGTGAGCTAATGCAGTCTAGGAAATCAAGAATTTGATGTGCCTTCCTGAAATGAATTCCGTCTCTGTCGGCAGTCCAAATGTCGTATGGATGTAGTCAGTTTTCGCTTTCAGCTTTGACCAAAAGTCAGTCCTCAACCTTTTTTCAGTCAGGACAGTCCTGACGAAGCCCTGCAAAATGAGGCGAAACGTTGGTTAACACTAAATAGTTCTTTCTACTATTGTACCTTCAGTGACCTCAATCCAGACTATCTTTTTTTTTTTATCAAATTTGGATTCATCATAAATCAATTTCGTAACTAAATACATAAACTGCATTGATTCATAAGGACAGAAAGTTGTTGGTGTGTTCTGTAGTTATAGAAGAAGGGGAGCAACTGATCGTAGTAAAAGAATAACAAAGTTAAGGAGGAAAAGTAGATACATTTAAAAATAAAAAGGTCTTGTGTCAGTTATTTCAGTAATCGATCCTCTTAATCTGTCTAACGTATAATCTATATATATTTAAAAATAGTTTAATTTTTTTTTAAATAATTTTTTATTTATTGATAGATATTACAATCTGCCACACAGTTATGAATAATGTAATAGTAGTAGTAGTAGGTAATAGTGATGAATGATGTCATACATACAATAAAATAAAATAAAATAAATAAATAAGTAAAAAAAAAACAAAAAAAAAACTCTCCTACAATATATACAAACAGAAGAATATATAAAATGAACATAATCAAACTATGTGTATGAAAAATAAATAAATAAAATAACATAATGATAAAATAATATAGTCTCTAGACACATTTACACTCTAATATACAATATTTACACAATCTAATTGAGGGTCCCTGAGCCCACTCTATCCCCCACGTGTGAGGGGTAGAGCAGAGCTCAAAAGATCCCAGTGCATCCCTCTCGCCGCATCACTGGTAGTGAGCCAGTGGAGGCTGAGCAAGTGCGCTAAAGCCGAAAAGTTTAATTTTAAATGTACAGTTAAATAAAACTCCTTCGTGTCTAATAATAATCAACCTTGAGTGGTTCCTTTTGTGCTTATTGATCTTCACACGTTTTTTTTATCTTACATTTTAACTTAATCATCAAACGAAAAATCCTTTCAATATTTTTAATTTTGAGATATTCAAATTAAGGTAATATACCGATAAATTGGATTTGACTTTTAAAAATAAACAATACTCATGCGATTATAAATTATTTTTATATTTTATTTTAATTCCTCATACATTGAACTGCATGCAATGCAATAATTAACCTTTGCACTTAATGAACTTAATAATGCTATGCACGCTATGAGATTAGCTTATTGTTAAAAGTGAGAGTTAATTTAAGTTATTAAATACTGTAGTGTATATATTATACATTTTGAAGTTAGAATATACAAAACTATTATCCTTCCCACTGCGGAACGGACTATTATCCTTTATGGATGCGAAACGTGGCCTCTTACGCTAAGGGAAGAACAGCTCCATAAGGTTTTTAAAAATAAAATATTCGTACAAAAAAAGATAAGCCAACCAAAGAGTTTATAAGGCCGCACAAGACTGAATTAAAGGAACTGAACCCAGTAAATATTATTTAGGTTATAGTCTTGTGGCGAGTAAGATAGACGTGTGGGAATGTGGGACAGACTGGATCCCTAAAATATTAATAAACATTTAACCCACGGGTAAACGTCCAAGGGATAGACAGAAAAGTAGATAGGAGGATTGCGTTAAGACTAATTTAGTAGATTTGGGGTTGGAGGTGCTTCACTGTACAGATAAGTGTTGAGTACGATTAGAGCTATGGATATCGAATTTAAAGGTTAACTAAAGTTAAACTAAGATTAAACCTTTATTATTATTATGTATTATATATTAATATTAAACTTTTGGAACAATAACCACCAATGGCCATTTTGAAATGCTACTAAATTTTATTTTAAATTCTTTTACAAAGAGATAAGCTTTACATGAATAGTCAGCTAGTATTACTTTTCATAAATCACAACAACATTTGTCCATCATCGTTTCCGGCTATTACAACATTTACTGGACAAACCGTCTAAATTTCCAATCCATAACAAAAGACTGGTCAACATGGCTACAATAAGGCCTATTTGAGACAATTTCTCTCGTATTGATACTCCTTCTTTAATACTCCTTAGTGTTTCTAAAATAAAATCATCTACAAACATATTATTCCAGGTGTGACTGATCTAGCCAGATCCAGATATCAATTCGTACTACATTAGAAATGACAAAAAGCCGTAGGACCTTAGAAGTAATTCAAAAAACTAAAAATATCAACAAGACTGTAAACTATAAAATAGATACATAAACCTTAAATACACAATATGCAGATATAATAAAGAGGTTGGCCATATAGCTAGAGAAAGAATCAGGATAAAACATTTAAAAATAAATTATCTAACTTTAAAAACATAATTTAAATGTAAATAGTAATATTTATTAAATTTAGACATATTAATAAAGAGGTGAAAAAAACAGCACACAGGCATATTGATATGTCCAAAGATATAATGCCTAACGACATTGTTTAAATAATGTTATGTAGTAAATTTCAAATTATATGTATTTTTCATAATATTTAAAAAAGAAATAGATGTAATTCACAAAATGAGGTAAAATATATTATAATGTTTTAATTGTATCAATATAAAAAAAAAGTTGATAATATAAAAATAATTGTTGTGATTGTAGGTACTTTCAGTACATGAACATGGGGTAAGCCCGAAAGGTGGTACAAAAAATATGGAATAAGTGATAATTTTCTTAATGGACGTCTTTTCACATCAACATGTTAAAAAATAAATCCTCCCATTATAAATTCCCTAATTACCTATACCTACTGGTTTTTTTTACCTTGCTTCCTCTTCTTTCCTGAGAATTCCTGACAATTCTCCGAGGTGCCTGAACAGAAGATGGCCTCGAAACCTTATATTGTAGAAATGATATTATACTGCTAAAAATTGACAATTTCTCTACATCTCTTTGTCATACCAGGCTATATAGACTATAATAAATAAATTTCTATTTCTACTGGAAATTGGTTGATTAAAATAAATCCCAACGAATCCCTTCAGTATTCTTCAATAATATTCCTCTAATCCTTGTCGAACAGGTCTGCTACCTTGGACTACATCTGTATAAGCAACTAATTGGAATCCTCTCAGAATACTGAAAAGACAGAGAATTGCAATAGTCGATATCTATAACAACAATTTCTTGTCAACAAGTCTAAACTTTCAATCCTTTAAATAATACTGATCAACATGGATATAATAAGTTACCATATAATAAACTATCAATGGTTAGTTTTTTGGCATGCAGTATCCAACCATTTTAATCTGAAATTACATTTATTTAGATTCATTTTTATGTAAATGTAAATAAATAAATTTAAAAAAATCTTTATTCATTCAAAAATAAAAAAACTATAGAAATCATTAATAGCTCTCAAAAATTATAATTAAAATTAATAACTGTTTATTTAAATACTAAAAAAAATTAATAACATTCAGGGTTATTATTGAGCTCTGAAATTCTTACTGTTTTAATTATATGATAAAACAGGTTGTGATTCTAGTAATATGATATTTATACTAGACTTTAGAAATGCGATGCTTGGCTTAATTGCTTCTCCATACCTTAATTTATGAAGTGAGATTAAAAGATCCTCACCAAATTTGGGAAATAGTATTGAAGAAAATGTATTAAACATATAAAAATAAATTGAAATTTATTTCAAAACAGCGAGATATATCGGAATATCTAATTACCGTTAGTTGCATTTGAACCCGAAATTGGTTGGTGACAATGGAAGGAGACAGATCTATTAACGGGACAGGGGCCCATTAGACCGCTGTCCTAATCAACATGTTGATCCCTAAACCACAGCTCTCTGATCTCTCTCCGTGTTGGAACACTCTGTCAACTTGTAATCCTCAACCAATAAGTACTATTAGTGTAGGAATTAATACCTAGAATTATAAATTAAAAAAATCAAAAACAAACTAAAAAGACAATGAAGAATAACTGAATTTAAGGATAATATTGCGCCATATACTCCATCTTAAATACTTTATATATAAATTATTTACTAAATATACATTATTAATTATTTTTTTAAAATTTACTTATTGAAATTTACAACTATACTTTCATAAAAAATAAATTTGTCGTAAGATCATAACAGTGTGATACAAGCATGTAGGGAAACTACCCTATAAGGACTCTAATAATATTTCTAAATTAGAAGGTCTCGGCCCACCTTCTTTTCAGCGGCCTCGGAGGATTGAAAAGAATGGAAGAGCAGGATTAGAAACTAGTTTGGGTGGTTAGGGAGGATTTTGTATTTGAAGGATTGGATATAATAGGAATTCAAAGTTGTTTGAAGCCCCAAATCCCAACTTCGCTTGTCCACATAGGTCTTATTATATTTAATGGATATTGAAAGTTTAGACTTGTTGACAAGAAATTGTTGTAATAGTCGAAATCGCTGATAAATTCTTTGTCTTTTCAGTATTGTGAGAGGATTCCAATCAGTAGCTTATACAGATATAGTCCAAGGTAGCAGACCTGTTCGACAAGGATTAGAGGAATATTATTGAAGAATACTGAAGGGCATTCGGTTAATTTACGACGAAGGGTAATGGTGATTTGATAAGATTCGTTGGTATTTATTTTAATTTACTAATTTCGAATAGAAATAGAAATTTATTTATTTTGGTCTATATAGTATGTTTATCGTCTAAACAGGCATGTAAAGAAGTTACCGATTAGTAGTAATATAATATCATTTCTAAATTAAAAAGTCTCAAAGCTTCATTCCTTGGTACCTCAAAGAATTGTCAGGATTAAAAGAGGAAGCGAGGTTAGAAACTAGTGGGGTTGAGTGTTTAGGGAATGTATAATTGAAGGTTTTTTTAATATGTTGAGGTGAAAAAACCTTATTTATAAAATATCCTTAATATTCCATATTATTTGTACCACGTTTCGACATTTACTCCTTATTCATGTACTACTGTGTACCTACAATCACAATTAATTTAACATTGTTAACAATGGTTTTTATATAATATGTATACAATTAAAACCTTTTTTTTATTATATTTATTTATTGCTGTTTACAACTGTACATTATAATACATTTAGTAAATCTGATATAAGTTAAATTGGAGTGTTACAGGCGTGTAGAGAAACTATCCATTGTTAATACTCTAATGACATTTTACATTAGCTGGTCTCGTGGCCATCTTCTTTTCAGGCGCCTCGGAGGATTGTCAGGAATGGAAGAGGATGCAAGATTA
>NW_027111016.1:131607-134630 GCF_000696795.3 Halyomorpha halys | reverse complement strand
TATCAATGGTTCATTCATGGATAAGATATTAATATATCAATGGTTCATTCATGGATAAGATATTTATTTATCAATGGTTCATTCATGAATAAAGGTTGTTTCCATGGTAATTCCAGCTATTAGTATCAACTAAAGCTAATTGTTGCCCGTCTCTGTTTACCACCCTTCATGCTTCTGCAAATTTTGTTTATAATTTGGTTGGTATTGAAGTTGTCGCTATTTTTGATAAAAAATACAAATCTAAAGACCAGAGAAGGCGAGAATCATTTACAAATTATTTTATTTTTCTGTTGTTTTAAAAATTCTTGAGGTGGGAATTACGAATAATTTTTTTCTTCCAAGAATAAACCAATTTACCAAAAATAATGAAGCCTGGGAATAGATCGGTTCCTCTTCCATTTGAATCATATATTTCTATTTATCCTTTTTTTTTCTTTATTTATTCATGAAATTCTTTAATAGTTTGGATATATCTATTATTTATTATTATATTCACAATCAGTACTTTTTTTTTGAGGATGAATTTTTAAAAATTCTTCTTAAGCGATATCAGACTGTTTGAATAAAAATATTACTTAACTGGTATTAAAGACCATCTTATTATACATCATTTAAGAGTTAAATCAAAATAGCCGGAGTAAATTTAGAGAAAATCGAAAAAGAGTGAAAAATCGATTTTAGTAAGTGATGCTTCTGGTCCTGTCATGTCCCAAGAAGATTGTTAAAATTTGTAATTATTTTTGTAATTATAGTTTTGTACGAATATTTTTTCTCGAGTTAGGCTGTTTATAGATACACACACTAGTACAAAAGGCCAAGAGGTGAAAAAAGGCAGATAATCCCAATTTGGCTTACTTCACTACAACTAAACACAAAATACTGAAATGAAAATAAAGTAAAGCAAATAATAATTATAAGTGAATAATAATATAAGTGAATAATAATGATACGAATTTATAAACGATCAACTAATAATAATGAGCTAATGAATTCGTAATAAGAATGAAGTAAACTTGATAATAGGATTAATCATTATTAATTCTTCGTTCTAGGGTTGGTCATTTTTATGATATTTAATTAAAAAGAAAGAAAAAATTTATTTAGTTCTTTCTTTCACACACCTATATTTCGAATATGTAGTAAGGGAAAGTGTTGTGATCTTGCAAAATATGGAATTCGAGTTTTCGGCGGATATTCATGTTTTGAGATTTCCTTTAAGCCCAAAAAACATAGTTCCAAAAATTTGTCTGTGGGTCCCTGTCATACAAAAGCCCAAGAAAAAAAAAGGCAGTTATTACACCTAAATTTTGTATTAACTTAATGAAAACAAGGTAAAATTACTAGTCAAAATTGATGAGCCACCAAGTATAGGTAGGGGGAATAAAAAATGGTGGATGTTTAAAAACGTTAAAAAAAAAATTAATTTTTTATTCGGAGCTTTATATCATTAAAATAACCAACTATACTAGAAAACCTAACAGAACATCATTTAAAGTAGAGTAAATTTCCTAAATTATGAGCCCTAATAGACATATTTACATTCAATAGTTTGCGAGATATAGCTTTTTAATTTGTAACATTTAATAAAAAATCAGTAGTTACGTACTCAAACTAAAGCTAGTTTATTGGACAATAAACTAGCTTAGAAGAAGTGGTTTTCGTTATATTAGAGAATATAAATTCACAAAATGTTGATTTCTAGTTATTGGGATAAAATTAAATTTATGAAAAAATATATTTTAGGAACCATAAGTCGTAGAGATATCTGCCAGCACTCAAATCTTCGTAGGAGTTGTAGTTTTTATGATATTTTCAAAGGTTTTATCCGAACAACTGGAAATTTTGTGAATTTATTTCAGAAAATATCATAAATACTACTACTTCTGCAAAGATGAACATTATTAACTACTTTATAGTTCATTAAACAAGCTTAAATTTGAGAGCAAATAGACATCGGTAGATCGAATAGTTTTTGAGATATAGATTTCTCAAAATAAATTCACTAACTACTGATTTTTCCGTGCATTCTTTATGAAATTTTGCAATTTAAACATAATTGAACGTAAATAAATCTATTAGGGCTCACATTTTAGGAAATTCACTCTACTTTAAATTATGTTCTGTTAGGTTTTCTAGTGTTGTTGGTAATTTTAAAGATTTAAAGCTACGAATGAAAAATTAATTTTTTTTACGTTTTGAAATACCCGCATTTTTCATTCCCTCTACCTTACTTGGCATGCTCATCAATTTTGACTATTAATTGTACCTAGTTTTCTTTAAAGTAATCAAAAATTTAGGTGAAATAACTACTTTTTTTCTCATCTTGGGCTCTGTACTACACGGACAGACTCACAGACCAATTTGTAAAACTATGTTTTTTGGGCCTGAAAACATGTATATCCGTCGGAAACTCAAACTCCATATTTTGCAAGATCGCTTTCCTTTACTGCATATTCTGAAAAAAAAACTAACGAAAAAAATTATTTTTCTATTTAATTAAATATAATAAAAATGACCAAACCTAGAATTAAGCATAAAAAATAATTAACTCTATTATCAAGTTCACTCCATACTAGAATTCATTAGCTCATTATTATTAATTTAATTATTTTAAATTTGTATCCTTATTATTCACTTGATAATTTTTTTCAATTTTTTTTTATTGAAATATTAATTTTATCTAGCTTTTAAATCCAGATCCACGGCCTACTAATAGTGACTATCCCTAATAGTCAAAAGTATAACTTGATATCATAGTCATAAATGTTTATCATTCATTGCTTTATGTTATTTTGGCATCGAATGGTAGATGTCATCTGGTCACACTATATTGGATTTACTTAAAAATAACGATTTTATATTCAAAACTCTAATGCCTGTTGAACAGATTCGATACTTAGGACTCCATCTTGACAAGAGACTTACTTGGAATCCACACACAAGACTGAATCGACAAGAAACTGCTCGTAGATTCCGATTGCTACAACACTTACTTGACAAACGCTCTAAACTTCCCATTCACT
>NW_027111016.1:123369-131237 GCF_000696795.3 Halyomorpha halys | reverse complement strand
TAAATTACATTAAATAAATAATTTAAAAAAATATATATATTCAAAACAAAATCCTCCTTTTTATTATTCTGAAGCTCAATTATATCTAATTACAATAAATGGAAGGTTTTTATATCCAGAGAAGCTGTAGAGACTAATTTAGATTATATTTGGTAGCTAGCTTTCATACATTGCGTATTAATATATTTTAAAATCTTTATTAGAGACTATTCTGTAGGCAGTGCCCCTTACTCATACGAACTTTGTAATTTTAGGTGGGTTGAATAGAGCCATTCAAGTGGACAAATCTTGCGTCAACCTGACCCCGGCTTCAAAGGATCTTTTAACAACTTCCATTCATCGAACGCCTCTGTCTGAAGTTTAGCCAGAATATAGTAAAATATTATCGACTCAAATATATAGTATTAAAGGAACCTGAAAATTTACTTATATAAAATATATAAATACTTAATCAGGGGAATGCCATAATCCTACTCTCCTTTAAAGCAAAAATGATGCTAAAGCGCTGGGAATCAACCACGCCCCTTGAAGCAACTTATTTTTTTGTATTTATTTATTGATATTTACAACTCTATTAAAAAATACAACAAGTAAATTTGATCATAATGACATAATGCATATGATACAGCATGTAGAGAAACTACCCAGTAGTAGAACTCTAAAAACAGTTTACAATATAAGGTCACGAGGCCATCTTCTTTTCAGGCGCCTCGGAGGATTTCCAGGAATGGAAGAGGAAGCAAGGTTAGAAACTAGTGGGTTTGGGTGGTTAGGGAATTTATTATGGAAGGAATAATATCGGGTTTGGGCTAGATTGCTCACATAAGGAACATTTAAGTCTTTATGGATGGTTTTATTAGTAACAAAATAAGGAGCATTGAGGATTTTACGAAGGATTTTGGATTGTAAAGATTGGATACGAGAGGAATTCGAAGGTTTAGGGGAGCCCCAAAGCTCAACTCCGTATGTCCAGATGGGCCTTTTTATTGTCATGTAGATCAGTGTTTTGTAATGAGTTTAGACCGTTTGTCTAGTAAGTGCTGTAATAGTCGGAATCTGCGTGCAGTTTCCTGTCTTTATAGTCTTGTGTGAGAATTTCAGGTTAGTCGTTTTTCAGATACAGAAGATGTAGTCCAAAATAACGAATCTGTTCTAAAGGGGTAAGGGCCACATTATTTAAGTATACTGTAGGACAGTCGGCAGGTTTACGACGAAGAGTAAATGTGATTTGTTGGAATTTATTTTTATCCTCCAATTTCGACACCATCTACTTAATTTAGAAGTTAATAGGAACTTTACACATTAATGGAATTATCTGTAAAACCGTTCATTAAATCATAAATGTGAATAAAATAGAAGTTGTAGTAAATGTTATTTCCAATAATTTGGTATATCTATAATGACAATGTTCAGACTCGTTTCAATGTGAATATTAAGGTTCCCAAAATATATTTACAGTTCTAAAAATGAAGGAGTGAATATGAAATTGGATTAACTTGGTCAATGTTTTTTTCGTAACACATTAAAATATAAAGTTGGATACAAATAAATAATTGTTTCTGATTAAATATTATTTTTGGTTTCAACTTCATATTGTTATACTATCAGTATATCTTTTATTGTGTTGTAAAGAATTTTTATATTATCCCAGCCTACTTTTAGGTTCTAAGCTTTCATTATTTTAGTTGCTGGTTCGTGGAGGCAGAAGCTAGAGGAATAATAGGACTTCAGTTGCTTGTCCTGGTGGTGACAAAAAACTTATGGCCCACTTTCCGTAATTGCCTCCCTCCTTCTAACAGTGAAACCCTAACTAAAGAATGCATTTCCCCAAAGGACATACTTCTCAATGCACAATTTTTCAATTTTCCTGAAATATTGGTATTTCGTTTCCTTCAAACCGGAGGTGAGCAACAAAATTTTCGTCACCAAATTTATATTTACCCCTTTTCAACGGACACTTATATAATGTTGAAAAAATAAGAAAATCATTTTATAGTTTACATTTAGATATAAACACATTTCAATATTGAAATACATATTTATTTATTTTTTTAGATTTTAATTAATAAACCGATCAATATTTAAAAATTACTATCACTATCATATTTTTAAACGATACAGTTGGGGGAAAAACTGGCTCACTCAGCTGCCAAAGAAGCATGCACTTTCCAGTGCCTAATTGTAAGTTATGATTATAATAACTTAGTTCTGAACCAATGCAAGAAAGCATGGCGTTGTCCCTGAAACAAATAAAATGAAGAAAATACTTGGTGATAATCAATCTATGGTGCCAATCATACAAAATCATCGTGAATTAACCATCATAACTTGACTTAGGATAGGACATATAAGTTTAACCTACATGCACCTTCTTGGAAGATATGTTATAGCTGTAAGAGTACCCTGACGATGGAGCATATCCTGGAACACTGATTGCGTTTGGACGTCTTTTGGCCTCCTGGGACAACTTCAAGCCTCACAGCCAGAAAATTGGAAGAACCTGTTTAATTTCCTAAAGGAGAACACGTTTATCGACAAATGTAAACACGGAATTTAGAATACAGTGCATCTAACCCTATTGTATACGGTACTTAAAATCAAGGAAATAAAGAAATAAAGGATATACTTATAGTGAGTATATTGGTCGATGTACGATATTTTACAGTCTCTCAGGAGATCATTTTACAAAAAAAAAAAAAAAAAAAAAATAGGAACCCTAATTTAGTGAACGTCTTTGTACATTTTTTTACACCATCGAAAAATTTATTTAAAACGGAAAGAAGTGACGTAAGCTTAAAAATTAGTTAACTCGAGAAAGATTGAAATTTAGCTAAAATTGGAGCGAAAATTTCACTGTCAGATATGAAAGTAATTACCTTGAACAGACTAATAAATTGGAAAGGGAAAATAAGGAAATTTACGATAAAGTCATCAATTTCCTTGAGATAAAGTTCCTTGAAGGCTTAAGTATAATAAAAAAAGATTAAAAAAAAATGAAAATATAAAAAGAAAAAAATGTTAAAGGAAAAGATATCGTATATTAATATTATATATTTACTTCACGATGCCTATAGTAACTTGAAATTATAAGAATTTAATAAAAATATTTAAGTAGCCTATGTATTTAGAAATCCAATACGGTTTGTTGTGGTCAGCACAACTTTTTTGAATAAAGTGTTCCTCGCTCTCTTATCATTTGATATAAACACATCTCAACACACTCAAAAAATATTAGAATTATTCATATATTCATTGTAGATTTTAGTTTAGCACATAGGAATGCTTTACAAACTCCTGCCTTACTCACTGATAGATCATTCATAGTTAACCACAATGGTTCCTATTCATTCCTCTTCTTTCAGTCCGGTGTTCCTCATGGTAGTATCTACGGTCCCTTCCCCTACACAGTCGATACAGCTGACACCCCAACCAATTTCAATACTATCCTCACCACTTACGCCGATGATTCAGAAAACTGCATGTCAATTTCGACTATTACACCACTTACTAGACAAACGGTCTAAACTTCCAATTCATTATAAAAGACTGATCTACATGTTAATTATAAGACCAATGTGGACATACGGTGGTAAAGCTTTAGGACTCCCCTAAATCTTCGAATCCCTTTCATATCCAATCCTTACAATTCACAATCCTTCGTAAAATCCTTAATGCTCCTTACCTTGCTACAAATGAAATTATCCGTAAAGACCTTAATGTTTCTTATGTAACCGATCTAGCGCGAACCTGATAATCCTTCCATTTTAAACTCCTGACCATCAAAGTCCTCTATTTTCTAACCTTGCTTTTTCTTCAATTCCTGACAATACTCTGAGGTGCCTGAAAAAAATATGGCCTCGAAAAATCATATTTCCGTAATTCCATTCCTCAGAACACTCGTCAGCTCCTAGTATCCTTTCTCGTCTTCCCCCACTTCGACTACGGATCCTTGGTGTATGGAGGGCAGTCTGCAGGACTAGAGTTGAGACTGAAGAGACTCATGAATTGCTTAGTAAGATTTATCTTTGGGTTCCCTAGACGCTCTCAAGTCTCCCGCTGGTATTCCGAGTTGAAGTGGCTCTATCCAACCTCCCGAATAGGCAGTACTTGCTTGGTGTTTTTCTATTCCAAGTTCTTAACATCAAAAAACCTATATCCTAGATCTCACTCTTCGTTCATCCATCCACTCATTAAACACCAGATCCCATCCGAATGATTTATATATGCCCTCCTATAGAACCTCCTTCTTTCGCAAATCCTTCGTCACACGTACAACCTCCCTCTGGAATTCTCTTCCCATCTCCATTCGCCAGTCCTCATCCATTCTCTCCTTTAAACAACACCTATTCCTTCATTTATTGAATAACCAAACCTCCACATCTTTGTAATCAAATAAATAGGCAGGTATTGATTAACATTATAAACAGTAGTAAAGTATAAATATACCAATGTAATTTCATTCTACTATCTGAAAATTTGTAAACGCTCGCCAGATAAAAATCTCACTATATGAACCTTGTATTTATTCTTAGGGTACATATGTCCCAGAATAAAGTTATTTTTTCATTTCATTCTTCTAGTGTAGAAATATGATTAGAGTGCTACCAATGGCTTGTTTCTCTACATGCTTGTATCACTCTATTTTGATCTTATGTCCAATTTACTTAATGTCTTTTAATGTAAATACAGTTGTAAATTGCTATAAACAAATTTTTAAAAAATAGAAAAATTAAATGAATAAAAAAAACTTTTTAGTTTATAATACCTAAAGCCACAGCACATAAAAACAATTTCCCTTTTATTCTTCTATGAATAAAAAGGAATGAATCTCCTTTATCAAGAGATTTATGAATGGGATACGGAACAAAATTATTAATATCAAGATGATAATAAGAAAAAAGGAGAATAGTAAGTCTAGAAATCTGCTGAAAAAAAAAAACTAGTCATTCAATGTTTTTAAAAGCGTTTTTATTAAAATTAGCAACGTTAATAAAATTCATCATGATTCAGGTTGCTAATATTTGTATATTCATTTCTATATATATATACTTCTGCTGGTGTAATAACTTATGTAAGGTTAATTCAGTTTGAAAACTAATAATTTTGATAAAAAATAGGGTAAATTAGCTTTTTGGGAATAAGTTTACGAACCTATGATTAGTATGAAAAAAGAAAATCGGAAATAACATGGTAATAGTAAGAAACTTTAATGATTTTAGCCAAAGTGTTTATTACTGGTCCATCTTCAATAATTTACCACGGAACAGAAAAAATATATAATAATATAAGACTGTTTATAATAATATTAATAATAATCGTAAATGAGTAGCTATTTGGAGAGAATATTAAGGAAAGCTTCTAGACAAGATTGGACGAGGTAGTGAAAATCTGGATTCAATCCTAATATCGATGAAATTGGTCCTCTCTAAATTGGTTAGCCGACGAGGTAGAATTAATGAACAGAAATAAGATTTGGAAGTTTATTACTGCAGACAATCTTAACAGAAAGTGGCAAATTTAATAATCTGATTGATATTATTAATATTAAGACCTTAATAATATTACGGTTTATATACAATAATATATAATACAATGGACATATATGTTTATGTATACAATAATGTTATAACTGCTTCTTAAAATTGTAAGTTTTCTCACAATGGAAGAAAATAGTCTATTCTAGTAATCTTAAATTATTTTTTTCCTAAGTTGTAGGCTTGGAAAATGTCCAGCGAACTTAGTCCGGGAGCCCTTGCGGAAAAAATGTGACATATTTTACGAAAAGTTTCATTCATTTCGAACAATTATGTTCTATTATCCCACAATATTTAATCCAATAAGTTTTATCCAATTGATCATTCTTTGTTTCAGTCAATAATATAATAATATATCACATCATTGCCGGTCTCTCCCAAGGCTCCTGTTAAGGGCAATATTATCCTATTTATACATTGATGACTATCCGAATGAAGAAAATGTTAATATAGCCCTCTTTGATGATGAAACAACGCCATATTTCTCTTCTTATTGAAACGAAATGATCAATAATAAACAAAAAAAAGCTTTTCGAAAAAAAATCTATATATCTTTTAAAAAAAGTGGGAGGATTACTTCTAAATTTTAATATCAAATTGATAAAACAGAAGCCTTAATTTTCACAAAAAGACAATGTACTCTTTTTTTGAACATAGTTTGAAATGATACTCCTCTGTCAGTTTTTATATTCTGTGCAGATGTGAGACATCTTGTATCGAGTTCCAGAGTCATGTCTTCATAGGAAGTAACGTATTATATTGGAAGAATATAATTGATCGTATGAAGTAGATTGCTTATTATAGAGAAAGAAATAGCTTATTAGCCCTGATGAAGCCCTGCACAGTGGGGCGAAACGTTGTTAAACAATAAACAGTTCTTTGTTACTATTTTGGTACCTTTATTGACCGGCAGCCGGACTATCTTCATCCAATCTACTTATTATATTGTTCTTTTTAGTATTATCTCATTTTTAACTATGTAAATTTTACATATATTTTATTTATTTTTTTTTTTGTGCGGGATTTTGTTTTAATTAAAAACTGTTCATAAGAAAGAAGTTTGAGAGCAAACTATATTTCTTGTGGCATGTTGGTCCCCTCAGTAAAAGGAGCCTAAGTAAAAATCGAATTATTTTATAACAGTATAAAAAACGCATTTTCTGTGCGAAAATAATTCGTTTGTATTCAAGTTTTTAGCCACAGAGGCAAATGACTATTTTTTAGATCCTCATCAAGAAAATTATTTTTTGAAATAAATGAAACATTTAAATAAGCCATATTTTTCTATTTGGACTTTGGAACAATATTTAAATAAAGAAATCGTTTTTAAAAATTAGGATTGACAAAAAAAAAAAAATTAGAAGGCTGTTAAGAAATTATGATGGCTGACTTTCCATCTCATTAAGCCAACCATCACGACACACAACGATTAACTCAACCTTGTCCGTGTTCAAGGGTTTTCGTGCCATAGATTTTTTTAATGACTATCTTTATTTTTTAAATTTCTTTAAAGGAAATTGAATACATTAATATCCTTTAAATAAAATAAAAAGTAATTATAAAAAAAGGAATAATAAAATATACAAAAAAATAGTAAATCTATGTTATCTGTGTTTTAAAAAAAAAATAAAAAAATATACATCACTTATAAAAGCTCCAATTCGAAATATATATATACACACATACAAGTGGACGTGTATCCCATTATACATACATTAGACATACATCCCATTATACATAGTATTGGAATCCCACCAATAAATAGTCTTGTTTGAAGATTTTTTTTTTCTTTCAAAATTTGCAGTGTTTCTTCATATGATACTTTGAATTTTTGTGTTTGTAAGTTTTTAAATTATTTAAAATAAAATTCTTTTAAAATTTTTTGAGGTTAATCACTTCCATTTTTGAATGAATATTTATTTAGCGTTTTACAATAATAAATTACAGAATAAGCTGTCAAACATGAAAGACAAAGTTGATAATATGGAAAAACTAAACGCAATTGATAAGATAGATTGTAAAAATTGTGAAAAAGTATGTATTGGTGAAACATCTAAAAAACTGGAAACTAGGATTAAGCAACATATCACCAATTGTAAAAACGTTAAAAATATAAATTGCAGAGCTCTGGCCTATCACAGCATAAAACTGAACCACGAATTCAATTTTTAAAACCCAAAAATAATAGATACAGCACAAAATACAAAAAACAGAAGATATATAGAAGGTATATACATAAAAAAAAAACATACAAAACACAGTAAACTATAAAACTGACACTAAACACTATAACAACAAAAAATACACATTACGCAGATATGATAAATAGACTTA
>NW_027111016.1:117957-121954 GCF_000696795.3 Halyomorpha halys | reverse complement strand
AAAAAAAAAAAAAAACGGTAAAAAAGGCAAAACGACAGGTGGATGGTTCTGACGTGTTTTATATTTGTTATTATTATATTTATTATTATCGTTTTTTTGTTGTTGGCTCTATAGCTACAAACTTTGTAGATGTTTGGACGCCCGAACCAGCCTTCTCCACGCCTGTCTATGTTGGACTATTTCTTTTCAGTGTCCTTTATGTAACTCTTTGGTATCTTACCGATTCTGTTTATTCATTTGGTTTTTGACCTCCCTCGTTGGCCTCTTGCCTACTATTCGGGCATTCATTGTTTTCCTCTACCGGTTAAGGCTCTGATCCCAGATAGCTCCTGTAATAGTACGGAGGAATTTCAGTCTGGTTGAACAGTTCTGGTTTCTTGGGTGCCTGTTAGAGCCAAACTCTCGTAGTCGTATTTAAGATCTAGCTTAATCATGGCATTGAACAAATTCATTCAATTCATAAAATTTTTTTGAGGTTAATAAACTTCCAATTGAATGTAATTTATATTAAATTATCATATTATAGTACAACGTTACGGGGCCACTATCCCATATTCATGTACTTTAAACCTCATGATTTGAATTTCATATAGGAAATCATGTCACATCTTAATCCTATTCTCACTTTTCACGTTATGAAAAATTATGAGGTTTAAAGTACATGAATATGGAACAGTGGTCCCAAAACGTTGTACTATAATATGATAATTTAATATAAATTACATTCAATTGGAAGTTTATTAACCTCAAAAAAATTTTTATGAATTAACTTACCAGACTTCCTAAAGAGAAAATCCAAAATTCATTCAAGTTTCCCATCTCGTAGTGTGTACAGATTTATTTTTCTTATATCTATTTTTCTATTTTTACATGTTATTATGTCTGCTGTTCTTTTTATATGCAATACTTTATGTTATTTCGTTTTTATGTATATTTATTATTTTGATTTATTTTTGTTCATTTTTATACAATTTGTTTTCATCAAAATTAAATAAATATATGGTGGTATTCATTCAACATTTCTAATTAGTAAAAAAAAAGTTTAGAACACCTAGTATTGGAAGGCGCAGATTTTCAAACTCTCCAAAAGGGTACGAATTCATTTCCTACATGTTGAATAGATTTGTTACTTAGAAGTCCTCAAAGAAAGATGAAGCGATCAGGAACTGTAAATCCCGATTGCTACAACACTTACATAGCAAACCCTTTTAACTTCTTACTTACGCAACTTTCATGAAATCCAGTCACCTCTTCATTTGATCAAAATTAAAATACATATAGTTCAAAATTCCTTTTGTTACCGATTTGTTCGTTGTGAATATACACAATTTAATTCTAAAATCACTCAATACGATTGAAGTGGCTTGGAAAGATACCACATATAGGTTGCAGGATTTGATTGGGGTTTGCCGGGTAGAATGTAAATATTGTATAATAGAATTGTAATATGGTTGTGTTCAAGATTATATTACTTTATTTTAATTATTCACCTCAGATGTTTTTTATTTTTTATTATTTAACTCAGTTATCTGCCTATCTTTATTTTAGATGTGTATATGTATAATTTAATTTTTATCTATTTTAGTTCATACTTAATTATATTATTGATTTTTTAAATTATTGTTATTTATTTACTGTTTAATTTTAGTTAATATGTATGTATGGTATGATTGAGTACAGCCCTAATATCTATTGCGCTTGAGTGCGGCAGAATGTATTATTACAATGAATACGTTTTAAAAAAAGGAATCTAAAATTTATACATAAACCATGTACTTAGTAATCATTCATCCCAATCTACGATGAACCATAGAGGCTTCTGAAAAGAAGTTGTTACGGGTCCTCAAAATTTGAATAATCTAAGCAATTATCAGGGTTTTTAACCTTACATTGCATTTATTTGTATTGTTTGTATATAGTTGTAAATTTCAATAAATAAGTGTTTAAAAAATGAATAGTTATGAGTTCTTCGCTTCTTTTACCATGCCATTGTATAGTCTGTATTTTTCTTTGTTGTTTAGCTTTCAGTCTTTCGGACTTCAGAAATCCTTTGTCGTTGTTGATTATTAATAGCCCGATTGATTGGCATCGTTCAACAAGAAACATTGTTAGAACATGGTTCTTCATTTCTACATAAAAAAATAGTTTGGTTATGGGATATTTTATACATATTGAACTTGTAGCCTTGATTTACCTGTGTTGCTTAATAATTAGCATAAATTATATCCAAGTTCAATTCCAATGTTTGTAGTTTAAATGTGATGTATTTTCGTAAAGACCGAACTATTTTTAAGATATAAAGAAGATAGGGTTGCGGTCAAAAATGAACAAAATATTTATCAACTATTTATTGTCCAACGTTTCACCCCACTTTGTAAGGCTTCAACAGGGCTAAAAAGATACAAATACAACTAAGAACATTATAACAATAAGTTAAAAAAAGTTAAATTAAGGTAGGATAAATATTATGTAAAAAATAAGCGAAAAGAAAACTATATACAAATATAAGGGTGGAAGAAATAAAATAATATTAATATAAAATAAACTTGAATAAACAATGATAAGAACAAAAGATTATGTGAACTATATGGTTAAAAAAGTACAGGAGTCGCATATAAACCTTAAGGAATGCTTTATAAAATTAATTACCTCTAATTTTCGGTTGATAGGGAAGCCTCAATAATGGTAATAGAACGTATCCTTCCATTTAGTCTATATTAAGATGGGAAATCGAATGCTGTGATGTCAATACTGAAGATTTGTAAATCGAGAGACAAGAACTTTCAAAATGATAACCAACATTAG
Source organism: Halyomorpha halys (assembly GCF_000696795.3). Taxonomy (NCBI): domain Eukaryota; kingdom Metazoa; phylum Arthropoda; class Insecta; order Hemiptera; family Pentatomidae; genus Halyomorpha; species Halyomorpha halys. The sequence goes on along the minus strand of NW_027111016.1, from coordinate 119,149 downwards.
TAAAACTGTAAACTGCCCCAATTTGTGGTCTAATGTCACCTGATTTTTTTTTTTTGTTTATTTGCAGATTGTTATTAATTTTCCATCTCTTTCAATATAAAAAGAATTTCAAGTCAATTAAAAATAAATATATTCCTTATTTAAATTTATATTGTTTTGATATTATTTTACTCTTATTTTACTCTCTTATTGATATTATTATGTTACTAGCCGAAAACAGTGGCCTGTTTTCGGCTAGTAACAGGACATGATTTGCTCCAAAAACACCTCCATCGAATTGGCATCGTAGATTCCCCGAAATGTCCTCTATGCAACATGGGGGACATGGATGGGGACCATCTTTTGGCGTGTGTTGGTCTGGAGGATGTTGAGCGAGATGCGGACCAACAAAGAGGAAGAGTAAAATTGTATTGGGCTGCGAGAGGGTAAATGGCGTAATAGCCCACTTCCTGTGGTATAGGAAAAAAAATATATATAAAAAATTATTTTACTCTATTTTTATTTCAAGAATAAACTTGAATTAAAAATTAATAAAGGTAACATAAACTTTTTTTATTATACTCATAGGTTTTTAATTGTTCTTTTCTGCGATAATGGCCGTCTTAAATTGATATCTATTTATTCCCAATTACTTATAGTTAATTTTAAAAAGTATCAAATTTTTCTTACACTTATAAAAAATTGAGATACTTTGCTCCAATTTTTTTAAAAATAATTATAAGTGCAGTGTAAACCAGAGTTTAAAAAAAAAAAAAAATTATTTATACCATGTAGAATCTGAGATATGAGTTTTCAGTTTTGACTCCTTTTGCTTGATCCAAAATGTATAAAAAAATAAAAATCTGAAATAAATTAAGCCAAGTTTACGAAACCTATATCATTTTAATGAATAAAGAACATTTTCCCGTACCTATGAGTTTTATATGAGGAGTAAATGGTCGGGGGTGTAACGCTTGACTATTGGCCTATTGGATGGTAACTCTACCCGACTCACCCTGATGAAGGCCTAAAATCAAGGACGAAACGTCAACAAAAATCAGTACTATCTTATTATATTTATAATCTTTATACTTTCTTGAGACTGGTTATTTTTTTTAAAAAATAAATAATTCAATTTTTATCCATTATTGTCTCAACACATTTTATTTTTGTTATGTCTGACGTTTCGGCCAATCCAACCAATTCATGCAGG
>NW_027111016.1:113246-117457 GCF_000696795.3 Halyomorpha halys | reverse complement strand
CAACAAAAATCAGTACTATCTTATTATATTTATAATCTTTATACTTTCTTGAGACTGGTTAATTTTTTAAAAATAAATAATTCAATTTTTATCCACTATTGTCTCAACACATTTTATTTTTGTTATAAGTTTGACGTTTCGGTCAATCCAACCAATTCATGCAGGTTATTCTGCCCAGGTCACAACAACAATTTCTAATTAGTCAACTTTTAGATTAAAACCAAAATAAAAATTCATTTATCACAGTCACTTGTTAAACCCTTTATTACAACCTTGCAACAGAGGGTTTTACGCCTTTAAGCAAAAAATCAACAACAACAACAACAACAACCTTGCTTGTAACATTCCTCCACTATAGCAAGGTTGTGATAAATGTTTTAACAAGCGACTGTGATAAATGAATTTTTATTTTGGTTTTAATATAAAAGTTGACTAATTGGAAATAGTTGTTGTGACCGGGGCAGAATTGCCCGCATGAAGTTGAAAGTTTTAAAATAATTTATTTCCAATTGTATTAAGATGTTCCTGAGGATGGCCGGATTGGCCGAAACGTCAGACTTATAACAAAATAAAATGTTTTGAGACAATAACTTTAATCATTTATTTAAACAAAAAATCGGTAAGTTTTACTTATTTGTGTACCTTTATTGACTGCACCCCCGACCATCTTCTACTCATGTCAATCTACGATCAACTATAAACACCTCAACAAGTTTTATAGTCCTTTATATTGTAGAATATTATTTCAAATTGAAAGAAAAAAATAAATATAATTTGTTAGAGCTAGTGGCGAAATGCTTGGTTACCGTGAATTTAACAATTGCAACTACACTGAGGTGATTTAGTAGAAAGGGAGCTAGCGGGATGAAAGGGAACTGTATTAGTATTCATTAAAGAGAGGGAGAACATAGATCCAGTCCCCCCTTGCACTACATCTAGGGGGGCGAGTAGTGGGGGGGCTAGCGTGCGGTCTGCCAGCTGAAATACTGCTCCACTAAACTACACCTGCACGGTCTCCCATTACTGAACTGAATTACTCTCTATATAAACAATGGAAACAATAAACCCATAAGGTTGTTGTAACCTCACACAATGTATCCTTTATTTTCGAAATACAATTAACAAAGAAAAACATCAATATTTTGCTCAAAAATGGAGGCGTAAAACTCCAATACCAACGTAGTCAATTTATAAATTTTCCCTTTTTTTCTTCTTCGTTTTTGTTATTATCAAAAGGTAAAAGAATTTCTTCCAAGCTTATATGGTCTTACTTCTATATGTAAAGAATACCAAAAACTGTTCATACAAAACAAAGTGAAACATCTAAAAAACTGGAAACTACGATTAAGCAACATATCACCAATTGTAAAAACGCTAAAAATATAAATTGCACAGCTCTGGCCTATCACAGCATAAAACTGAACCACGAATTCAATTTTTAAAACCCAAAAATAATAGATACAGCACAAAATACAAAAAACAGAAGATATATAGAATGTATATACATAAAAAAAAACATACAAAACACAGTAAACTATAAAACTGACACTAAACACTATAACAACAAAAAATACACATTACGCAGATATGATAAATAGACTTAAAATAAAAACATAAAAATCAGATGAATTAAACAGGTTTATATAAAAAATCACTATGTTAATATTAAATACAAAAACAGGACTTATAAAAAACAGGGAGGTAACCAAACAGCACACTGGACATGAGATAAGGTCCAAAGAGGTAGTAAGAAATGTAGAGTGATGGCTGTGCTAGAGAGAAGTGAAGATGCACAAATGGTTGACATGATTTCCCATATGAAATCATGAGGTGATTATTATTGTATAAATTAAAATATATAAGGATGAAGATTGGTGTTATGTTAGTTTTATTATTGTTATAGGTTTTTATAGTGCATGAATATGGGATAGTGGTCCCGAAACGTTGTACGATGTCATGAATAAAAAAAAATAATTCATTCAAAAATGGAAGTCATTAACCTCAACAAATTTTAAATGAAAAGAAGTAATGATATCTTGTTCGGGTTAGTTCGGTTACATATGGAACAATGAGGTCTTTATGAATGATTTTATTTGTGACAATGTAAGGAGTATTAAGGATTTTGGGTTGTAAGGATTTTATAAGAGAGGAATTTGAAGGTTTAGTGGAGCCCCAAAACTCAACTTCATATGTTCAGATTGGCCTTATTCAAGTCATGTAGATTCCCTACAGTATTTTGTAATGAATCGGAAGTTAAGACCGTTTGTCCAGTAAGTGATGTATAGTCGAAATCGACGCACGTCGATCCATCATCAACTGCGGAGTTTCCTGTCTTTTCAGTCTAGTGTGAGGATTCTAGGTTAGACGTTTGTCCAAGGTAGAAGATCTAACGGCAGGCACGTTTATGACGAAGGGTAAAGGTGATTTAATGGTATTTATTTTAATTACGACACCATTCTTCGAGGAGGAGAGTATGGAATGCAATTAAAGGAATGAATATTAGTAAAGGATTTGAGTTCGTATAATAAGTGCCTTTTGGTGGTCTTAACTGTTTCTGCCTCTCCTACTTCTTTGATGACTAAATTATTTGAATGCTCTGCTGAACAAGGCTCCGTCTTTAAAGGCGTATCCTCTAATTTTTTGTTTGGAAAACTTATGAAAAGAAATTTAATTATTTCATTAGTATCAGAAAAATAATAGGTTATAAGTTAGAGAAAAAAAAATATCAAAACTAAATAGTTGGAGTGACAGAAATAATTGATACCGCCAAAAGGTACTTATATTATACGAACTTAATTCCTTTACAAATTTGCTCAAACCCAATTTGAAGTTAAAATCACGGAGATGAGCTTTGGGGCTCCTAAAATCCTTCCTAAAATCCTTAATGCTCCTTACACAAATCAAGTCATCCATCAGGACCTCAATGTTCCATATGTTGCCGATTTGGCCAGAACCAGATACCATTTCTTCCATAATAAACTTCCCAACCACCGAAATCCACTTGTTTCTAACCTGGCTTCTCCTTCATTACCTAATAATCCTCCTAGGCGTCTGAAAAGAAGATGGCCTCGGGATCTTCTACTCTAGAAACGTTATTGGGGCTCTATCAATGGGTAGATTTTCCACATGTTTGTATCATGTCACTATCTCACCTATATCATCAAAGTTTATTTGGTTAGGATGGAAGTTTGATCTGAATTCAGTTAATTTTAGAGTATTTTTCTGGCCAAAACCTTCAAAGCAAATTTCAGCTATTTTGTAAACATTAATCCCGAAGTCCATCCTCAGAATACCATGGACTACAGTAACTTATAGTGAAAATGATGAAATAGTTTATCTTATTTACGTATCTTACCGGATACAATACACATTTTGATAGTTGAATTTTATATTTCTTCTTCACAAACTTGGAAGACAGATTTCTTCCATGTGACTACCGACTCAAGTAAATTTCAGAGGGGTAAAAGATGAAATATATAAAAAGGAAGATACAAATAACCAACAGTAAATAATTCGAATTTCGAGTTTCTGAAGTTTAATTTTGGAACGCGCGGCACAGATTGGCAGAAAGACTTTTTTGCGTCGGACTAATCCTAGTTTCGAATGAGTCAAAAACCAAGAGGTTTGAAATAATTACATTTTTGAATTATTAAAGTTGAATTTTAGAACGCGTCTGCACAACGCACGGCATAGCACTAGCTTGGCAGACAGTTTTCTTTTGTGTCAGCACTAACCCATGAGTCAAGAACAAAGAGGTATGAGATAACTGCATTTTTTGAGTTTTGGGTACTTTTTGGAACAGTCACCATTTTGAAACTCCTCTGAACTGGATTGGCAGACTCATCAAGTTTGACTCCTAACTATAAGTAGTTTAGGTCGAAACGTTGGCATAAAATAAATAATCCAATCATTAATTTACGGTCAACTATCTGAGTTGCAGGCCTACCTTCTACGCTATAACCCCTGATGAAGACCTGAAACTCAGGTCGAAACGTCGGCATAAAATAAATATATATGGTTTTGTTTATTTATGTTGTTGCTTGCTGACCGCACCCCCCGACAAACATCTCCAATCATTAATCTACGGTCAACTATCTGAGTTGCAGGCCTAACTTCTACTCCATAACCCCTGATGAAGACCTGAAACTCAGGTCGAAACGTCGGCATAAAATAAATAAATATGGTTTTGTTTATTTATGTTGTTCTTTGCT
>NW_027111016.1:105365-112681 GCF_000696795.3 Halyomorpha halys | reverse complement strand
CTCAGGTCGAAACGTCGGCATAAAATAAATAAATATGGTTTTGTTTATTTATGTTGTTCTTTGCTGACCGCACCCCCCGACAAACTTCTCCAATTATAAGTAGTTTACATTAATGAATTCGAAAAATGGGGTGGGATACTGCTTTTTTTCCACGGGCTCTTGTACTATTATAAGGAAAGAGATATCTAGGACTATCAAGTTTGCATCCATAAAACTTATCAGACGTCTGCTGTTCTACTAATGGATTGGATTGAATGGGCACTCCCTAGAAGCCAGGAACTCTGAATCCTTCGTAAAACCGGCCAATTTCTCACACAATCTTCAAAACCAAAACAATTATCAAAATTTCATAACAGTTTCCTATTATACTTTTATAAAATGGGTATTTGATTACAAAAATATATAATCTCAATGCACTAATAACCATTTTTTAAAAAATTTTCTTCTTCCTAAATCACGATTACAATGTTAACAGTAAAACCTACCTTCAACAGATTAGGTCTCTGTTATCACTAATTACATTTAGTGCAAATCGTTTTTTGATGAATTGTGACAAATGAAGAATGAGATATGTTTAAGAAATATTAGTATTTTGTGTTAGGGAATAAAATGGTAAAAATATAAAAACCAATTTAGGTTGTCTCCTTGATTGGTTGCCAAAGGGCCGAAACGTTGGAGAATTAAAATAAACCCAATTAAATAGTTAAGAGTAAAGTGAATCATTTGAAGTTGTGTTATTAAAAAAAAACTTGTTCTTATAAGAAAGAAGTCGTTTCCTATCAATGATTTTAATCTCATTTATGAAAAAAATTTCGTGATGAAAAATCTAAATTATTTTCAGATTCTTCCAATGATAATTGGAGTTATTAAATGTTGCTGGAAGTCAATGTTGGGACTGAAGTTGATCAACTGCTTCGTTATCTCTGCCCCCTTTGTTCGCTTTTCCAGCTCTGTCGGATAGCCTCCCGTTTTATCGAATAATTATTCTCGATAAGTCACTCTTTGCATCTTTCAGATTGACTCCGTGTTGCTATTAGGTTGTAATGTGTAATATTCAGGATATGATGGTATACATTTTAAAGGGACCCTTAAACGGTTAATAATATTTATAGTATATAAGAAGATCGTCAGGGTTGCAGTCAAAGGAGAAACAAAAATAGATTTTTGTTTAACAAAACATATTTTTGTTTCTCCTTTGACCCTGACCATCATCTTATATATCAATAATTACGGTCAACTATATATACATATATACAATATTTATAGTATGTTGCAATATGATAAAAATATTGTCATATTGAGTGCGTAAGGTAGTTATTGATGATGTGAAGTTCGACATTTACTGTAGTAATTCTCATAGCCGTTCTTAGGACTTCTGAAGACCCCTTCTCAGGACCTCTTCTCTCGCATGTCTTCCTACTTCTGTCCCCACTTGTTTCAAAAAGAGGCGTTCCGGTAACCTACGGGAACGAAAAGGTTGAATCGGAAAGACTGCCATGTATATTATTACTGCCATGTAGATTAGTAGCACCCCATGTGGCCAACAGCCAAATCTCACCTCCTGCAGCGCTCTTGGTGGCAAGTGAAGTAACCCAGACTAGATGAGTGGGAGATAGCCATCTTGTCTTCAACCAGAGAAGCATCCATCCTTTATTTTTGTTCACTGATCATTAATATATACATGAGTGAGTAGATTCTCTTGAGTGGTTCCCAGCAGCAGAGAGAGGAGAGGCTTGGAGATGCAGGGGGAAGAAAGAAGAAAGAAGTAAGTCAACATAGCAATAGTTAACATCCACATCATCATCAACCGCCCCAATGTTAGATCTACAATTTCCATAGCAATCATTCATACAAAATTCTACTAACAATCTAATCATAATGTTTTCTTTCGGTCACCCCCTACAACATTTGTAACATAAAACAATAGAATTTTATTTTTCATTTAATCATGTTAATTTTCAATTATACAGTCCTCTCCAACCCAACCAGCCAACCAAAAGTGAAGTGTGTCTTAGAATGCGGTTGAAGGCATACTTCATACAGGCGTCGCCTTTTGGGAATCTCATTTCCTCATTGGTTATCATCAGCCACGCCAAAGAAAAATACGTTACAGGAGGTGGTGCACTTAGAAAAGTGTTTGGTGCAAGTGTTGTTTATAATTGACCTGCTTACTGACAAAGCCAGCAGGCAATACTTGTTTTAATAGATATGTTCAGGAAGGACCCTTTCACCTGTGCCCCTTAGCCACATGCGAAGTGCTCTTATGATCACAGGTATGACAACACATATGGCAGACTTTTATAATATTAATAAATTTTAATACCTCGATACATATCAGTACTTTGCACTGAAATAATCCTAACGGTAATTGACTCTTATACTAATATTGCTTGTATCTTAATTTAATTTTAAGAAATAAAAATAAAAAATATACTCCAGAGCGAGAAAAAAAATTCATTAGTATTTCAAGCCCCATCAATTCGGCCTGTAAAAATTTCAAGAAAAAAAAATTCCGAGTATAGCTTTTCTCTTTCAATAAATAATGGAGAGCAGGGGCGTAATTTACTGCCCTTATAAAGCCGTCCCGGGAGAAATAGGATTAGAAGGGAGGTTCAAGTGCGGGTGCCCCTCCCCGATATGGAAATTTAAAAGTCCTTTTTGCTTATTTCTGGGAGTGCACTCCACCTCTGCTTCGGGACATCATTCAGCCCTCAGGCTCCGTATCACCGCTTACCTAAATTTATTTATAGAAATTTAGAACCGTATTATACTGAACAAATAAAATAAAATATGTAAATTATTTAAGCTGTATAAAACATATAATAAGTAAATGTTTTTTTTAATCATTTATTTATTGTTATTTACAACTGTATAACATATATACAACAAGTAAAATTTGCTGTAGGTGAGATAGTGACATGATACAAACATGTGGAAAATCTACCCATTGATAGAACTCCAATAAGATTTCTAGAGTAGAAGATCCCGAGGCCACCTTATTTTCAGACGCCTAGGAGCATTATTAGGTAATGAAGGAGAAGCCAGGTTAGAAACAAGTGGATTTGGGTGGTTGGGAAGTTTATTATGGAAGGAATGGTATCTGGGTTTGGCCAAATCGGCAACATATGGGACATTCAGGTCATGATAGATGACGATTTGTGACAAAGTAAGGAGCATTAGGATTTTACGAAGGATTTTGGAGTGTAAGGATTGGATTCTGGAGGAATTTGATGGTTTAGTGGAGCCCAAAGCTCAACTCTGTATGTCCAGATAGGCCTTATAATAGTCATATAGATCGATCTTTTGTAATGGATGGCAATTATATCGTTTGTCTAGTAAATGTTGTAATATTTGAAATCGACGAGCAGTTTCCTATATTTTCAGTCTTGTATGAGGATTCCATGTTAGTCGTTTGTCGAGATGTAGTCCTAAGTAACAGATCTGTTTTACAGGAATCAGTGGGTTATTATTAAAGAATACTATAATGTAAGAGGTCATTGGTTTACGACGAAGGGTAAATGAGATTTGGTGGGATTTATTGGAATTAATTTTAATCCTCCAATTTTGGCGCCATTCTTCGAGGGTGGTGATGTGGAATTGGAGGGTTTAGGATACAATGCAATTGTTCACTGACAATAGGAAGTAAATGTGATAAACGTTTCAGAACATATCATAATCTTGGGTAGAAACCAACCAATGTTGGTTCAATCATTGCATTTAATTCGAAGATCTCGTGGCCATCTTCTTTTCAGATGCCTTATGAGGGATTGTTACGAATAAGATATTAAAAACTAATGGCTTTGGGTAGCTATGGATTTTTTAATGAAAGGATGTTAAGATCTTTATAGATGAGTTTATTGCTGATGTAATGAGAAGCATCAAGGATTTTACGAAGGATTTTTGGATAAGGATTGGACACGGGAGGAATTTTATGGTTCGGTGGGGTCCCCACTGGTGGAATCTGATTATCAGAGTGTTTAAGAGTTTTTTGCTGTAAATAAGAAGTTTAGAGTGATTGTCAAGAAGGTGTTGTAGTAATCGGAATATACAAGCAGTTTCTTGTTGTTTCATTCTTGTATGGGGATTCCAAATAGGACTCTTGCCAAGATTCAGTCCTAAGTAGAGAATTCGTTCAACAGACATTAGTGGTGGATTAGTGGATATAGTGAGGCGGTAGAGAAGAGGTTTTGGAGTTGCCTTTATTGTTGAAATTACTTTAATTTCTATTAAATGAATTTTAATATCTCTTATAAGTTGGTTACTATAAGTGAGTCACTTCCCAGCAAATTTTAGACTTACAGAATTTATACCTCAACTTTCTATGTTTATATTATATACAAAAGGGCTTGTTGTTTTGTTTAAACTCTTTTGATATCTGAGTATTTATTTTTTTTTTTAACATCTAAAAATCATTTTTTATTACATTTGTTTTTATCATGTACCGGCCATCTAAGACTACGTAAATATCAATGGTTATGCTTATTTGGGAATCTTGATTTTCTTTCCTCCCATCACAGTTTCATGATCCTCGTTTGCCTTTCTTTTCTTTCTTCGTATCACTTCGTACTCCCTTTTTTTTCCTATTCCAATATTGGTGAGATTTTTCAATGTTTTCCTATATGTATCTCAATCTAGACAGTCCGTATCTGAAATTTTAAGTCTCTTTAGTACCTTTCTCATTTGCCTCGTGTATCCTCCCATGTTTTTGTAGCTAATTTTTTTTTAAAAATCTTGTTATTCAATCTTTGCTTCTTCATCCTCTTCATGTGCCCATAGAACATCAGCCTTCTGATTCTTATCTCGGTTTCTAGGTCTTTGATTTTTCTGTAGATCTCTTCGACAGATCTTAGCCTGTAACCTTCTTGTGTTTTCCTGAGCCCATAGATTTTTTCTAAGATCCTCATCTCTATTTTTAGCAGCTTTTCCAAGTCGGGTAAGCATGTAGTCTCCACCCCCTTTAAAATCACAGGCCTTATCACATTGTTGTAATGCCTTAACTTTGCATTGGAGGAGAGGTTCTTCTTGTAAATTTCTTTTAGTAAATTTTGTTTGAAAGCTTAAATTTTCTAATTTGCTGGTTTTCTCTTGGATGCTCTCTTTCTCAGAACCGTTGAGACAAATTATTTCCCCCAAGTACTTAAATTTTCTGGTCACTTCAATTTTTCTATATTCAGTGTTTACTATATTTTCTTGAAATTTACTCAGTAGTCATGAGCTTTTATTACATTTATTTAATTGAAGAGAATTATAATACAATCTGCCAAAAATTGAGGGTAGTAAGTGATTCTGTTTAAATATTCTTTCATGCAATATATACATAAATAAAAGAAAAAAATTTATCTCTTTGAGAAAAATGAAAATGTAAATGAAGTATAATAGTTCTCACTGAATTAAAAGAGAAGAAATCAAATTTAAAATAATAATAATAAATAAATATATAAATTAAAGAAAAGGCAATCATTATTTGTATAAATAAAAATATAAGTATACATCAAAAACATGATGAAATAATTGAAAAACAATAATTTATGTAGTAGAGGAAGAAACAATAACATAAATACACATCCACACCTATGTACAATATTTACATTCTACCTGAGGAACTTCGAGTCATTCCTTGCCACGCCCGTGTAGAAGCCAAGGAAGGACTCCAAGAGATCCCAGCGCATCTTTTTTTCCAGAAGAAATTCCAGCCGCGTCAACTATTGAGAGCTAGTGGAGATTGAGTGGAGCGCTTGAGCCGCGTATGCTTATGAATTGAGAAGAGAAGCTGGCCATTACAACACCGATTCACAAAAGGTCTCAAGGCCAATGCCGTTTCAACCATCAAACACTGAGAGTCAATAGCTGTTTTAATTTAAATTTAACCCTAACATATCTGCCTAGAATACAACAGTTTAACAAAACATAATATCACACCCGAGGCATGTATTCGTTGTAAATATTCAATATCAGTATTGTAAGACTTTTTTTAGGAGGCAGCGGTAGGAGCGTGGTAACGCACCAGTCTACCAACCCACAGGTTGTCAGATCGAATCCCCAGTCCCACCCGGGCTTTTTTCAAGCACAAAATAATGTAAAACTCACCGACAAACTCCCCCAGGGCATTTGTGAGGCCCGTTACCCAATGGTTTATTCCTTCATAATTCATTTCCATGAATAATTCATTTTTATTTTTAATTTCAAATCTTGTGCCGTCTCGTGACTTTAGACGGTCTCAGGTTTACTTGTTGTTTTCAGCCAAATATTATAGATTTTAAATACATTATGCATTTGTATTTTCCTCTCTGTTCAGTGCCTTGAATCCCAATTATTTCTAATTAATGCCTTTCAGATATGCAAAGCAGACACCCATTCCCACCGAATGGGCAGAGGTGATGCCAAAGCGATATTGGTGTAGAGCATAGCAATGTTTGCTGATCACACTAAGAGCAGTCGATTTATTGTGCTCTCTGAGTCCTATCTATGCTATGCAGTAGTGTAGAAGCATATTTACTCTTGCATGTGGTCATATACCTAGATCTAGGGGTGTAGTTTTTTACTGGATTCCAACATATTCCATAACATATGGGTACAATTCCATGAATGTAGGTATTTACAATTTTATAACAAAAAAATATCACGTACGCGTACTGCCTCGACTGACTGGCTATTTTATACAGAAGGTGATTTATGTGGAATGGTCAGTAAATAAGTGAGGTGGAAGACTAGGATTAAGTCTCCAAAAACGTAGCTTCACAAATATCACCTTTCTATCTCATTCCAGTGTGAATATATCATTTTTGTTTTAGGTATTTATAATATAAATGTAGATATATATTTTTTATTTATTTATTGAAATTTACAGCTGTATTTATTTTTAAAAATATCTAGTAAATATAATTTTAGAGTACAATGATATGATTAGCAGGCTTGTACAAAAACTATCCATATACTAGTGTATGGCACTTTTATAAAATTTCAACACCAGAAGGCCTATCCTTTATACAGTTTTCACAGCTGACATCCCAACCCATCCTAACACTACCCTCACCACGTATGCCGATGATACATGTCTATTGTCAGTGAACAATGATCCTTACATTGTATCCCAAACCCTCCAATCCCACATCATCACCCTTGAAAAATGGTGCCAAAACTGGAGGATTAAAATAAATTCCAATAAATCCCACCAAATCACATTTACCCTTCGTCGTAAGCCAATGACCTCTTGCCCAACAGTATCCTTTAATAATACCCAACTTATTCCTGTCGAACAGATCCGTTACTTAGGACTACATCTCGACAAACGACTGACATTGAATCTTCATACAAGA
>NW_027111016.1:92981-105115 GCF_000696795.3 Halyomorpha halys | reverse complement strand
GAAAACTTCCCAACCACCCGAATCCACTTGTTTCTAACCTGGCTTCTCCTTCACTACCTAATAATCCTTCTAGGCGTCTGAAAAGAAGATGGTCTCGGTTTCTTCTCCTCTAGAAATGTTATTGGAGTTCTATCAATGGGTAGATTCTCCACATGTTTGTATCACGTCACTATCTCACCTACAGCAAATTTACTAGTTGTATATATGTTATACAGTTGTAAATAACAATAAATAAATGATTAAAAAAAAAAAAACAGAAGGTCTCTATCTTCTTTTCATGTACCTCAGAAACTAGTGGGTTTGAGGGATAAGGGAGTTTATTATGGAAGGATTGATTTCTTGGTCGGGCTGGTTTGGTTACATACGGTACATTAAGGTCTTTATGTTTGATTTTATTTGTGACAAGAGAATTGAGGATTTTACGAAGCATTTTGGATGAGACGGATAAGATACAAGAAGAATTCAAAGGCTCAACTTCGCATGTCCAGGTAGGGCTTATCATAGTCATGTAGATCAGTTTTTTTTAAATGATTGGAAGTTTAGACGGTTTGACAAGTAAGTTTTGTATTGGATGGTTTACAACGAAGGGCAAAAGTGATTTAGTAGGATACATAGGATTTCTTTAAATCCGCCACTTTCCAATAGAAATAGAAATTTACCTATTGTTACTAAAGATTTCTCATGTTTTTGTATGATTTCAATCTATGAATTTACTCTAAGAGGGCATTAAAGTTGATCATATGAGGCTAAGTAAACCTTAGTATTGAGTAAACCAGGAAAAATGAACAATTTCATAAAATACTTCCAAAATTCCAAGCAATGAATTTTAGAGGTACGATCTTAGGGATTTCATAAAAGTTGCTTCATCTCACCAGCTTTCCGACAGTATATCACACTTTGCGAAGCTTGTTTAATTTTGAAGAGATATTGAAGTTAATAGGGGGAAAATAGACACCCATCGCAATACCTACACTTAATATTATCTTTGCTACCTCATCTCTAGAATTTCTTCAGCAAAAATGTTTCTAATGTGTATTACTACTGCACTGTCTTAGTTTAGAATGTTTTTGTGTTCCCAGAAATTTTAACTTATTTATTTATTTTTTAGTGAGGTGAAGATGGTAGTGGTAATTAAATGCTGTAAAAACTGCTCATTTAGTAATATCCGTCGGCTTGGAGTTAAATGGCCGAGGGATTTAAGGCATCTACTTTAGTTGTCATGTTACTGCGGCGGCACTGGTTCGACTTGAGAGGGTTGACTTTTATTTCCTGGCGTTTTCACGTGATGAAAACATGCCCCCATACAATAGTTAGTATATTTTGGTTACTTGTAGATAACCACCCAGTAGATAATAGGCTTGCTCGTATAACCCATTTGATTAACGCCTTTTTAGATGTCAAAACATTTTTTGACAAAACATCTTCAGGGAGAAATTTAAGCCCTTTTAAAATAAAATTTAATTGGTGAGATCTTATTTCTAATTCGCCAATCACCTTTCCCGGACGAATAGTAGTAGTTATATAAGAATTTTAGACTAAAATGCCTTATTATTTTATTTTAATTAAATTATATTTTATAATATCTTCTTATAGAAAATCATATTTAAAAACTACTTTATGTCGTTAAAAAAAATCACTTACGCTTCCTAAGGGTCTATAAATTAAGTAAACAAAAATATATATTTTTTCTTGTTTAATTAATATTTATTGTGTAATATTTCCTTCTAATATATATTTTTTTGAATTAATTTTCATTTATGTACTGCTAGGAATGGTTGATTACAACTGAATGAAATGAAGTATGTAGCTTAGTAAATTGTCTAGGAAAATTACAACTTTTCAATTAATTTTTTAACTGAACAGAGTCCGAATTTTTTCCTAAATCTGTTCAGTCAAAAAATAAATTTTAAAGTTTATTGATTACTTATTAATAGAACCTCTATTTGTATTTTTTTGTAAAACTAGTGGAAAGGTACTAAGTACCACGATGTTTTACGTAAGCCATTCATATATTTTCACTGGTCAAAATTAGTCACACCACCAACCATGGTAGGAAAGAGTAAAAAATGGCGGCTGTTCCTACAAATTAATTTTTCATTCAGAACTCCATTAATATCATTAAAAAGTAAATATTGAACATTTTAAGGCGGACATACTGAAGTTTGTTTATTTCAGGAAAACTTGAACTTTTTACTAATATTTCATTCGGAGCTCCATACCCTTGAAACTGCCTACAGCTCATAAAACAATATTGCTCATTATTTAAAGTAGATTAAATTTTCTGAAATATTAGGTGATTACGTTGAATAGTTCCCTAGAAGCAGTTTGAAAAACGTAACTTTTTTTTCCAAATGACGACAAATTAATATTTCATTAATTTATTTTAGCAAATATCATTGACGTACAGATGTCTTTTAGAATCCAAATTAAAGCTAATTGAATGTACCATGATTTAGTTTATTTATGCGCTGCGTATCTCGGAACTTTTATTTCTTTAACTATATTTAATTTATCCTTGGTAAAATTGAACGTTTATCTAACAGAAAATAAGATACAATTTTTTCCTTACTTGAAAGAACTCAAACCAGCGGCTAGGATCGCCTCGGAGTTCCCTGCAGAATGTATGCATATTGTATATGGATGGAAAAGTGTTTTTATTTTATTGAAAATGAAAAATAGTTTATTATTCTGGGACTAGGTCCCTTTAGAACAATTACAAAGGCAATTTTAATTTTATAATAACATTTATTGGCCATAAAAAAGTGTGGCCACACTTAATTATAACTTATATACAGAGAGAAAATATAGATTAATTAAAAAACTATCTGACTAAGTAATATACAAAATATCTGTACTATTATAATAATGGGTCAGATTGGTGAAGCAAAGGGTAGTGAAACATAAGGGATTTAAACTACGAAAGGGTTGGTACATGACGTATGTTAGAGGGAATGGAGTTCCAGAGATATGCAGCTCAAGTAAAAAACGATTTATCAAACGCAGCAGTTCGGTGAGGTGGAGGGTAGATATCAAATAAACGGGACCTGGTAGTAAGGGATTGGACTGAGAATTTGAATTGCACGTTTTCTAGGATATAGGAGGGACGTTGAGTACTAATTGCTTGGAATAAAAAGGAAGTTAGGAAATACTGGCATCGGAAGGATGGATAGAGCCACTTCAGCTCGGTGTAATACTGGGTTATGAGCGTATCTCTGGTAATCCCTTAAATAAATCTTGCGCAATTCATAAGACGTTGAAGTTTAGATTCGAGATTACCCGAGAGTCCACCATATACCAGGCAGCCATAGTCAAAGTGGGAGGAAAACAAGAGAGGAAACTAAGAGTTGGCAGGTTTAAGTTGAAGGAGATAACGGATTCTATTGAATTGCTTTAAGGTAGCTATGATTCGGCAGGAAATTTGTGCACTGCGTAGTTTCCAGGATAAAGTCACATACTTTACGTCCTACGCACAGATGATGTAACTCAAATTTAATTTTCTTCGCCTTTTCTCGAACCAATAGGGAACCCTTCTTTCGTATACATCTTCACACAAGAATCAACATTCAAGTCTCAAGAACATCACACATCACACTGTAATATTTAAACCCATTCCTGTAGTGAAACCAAATTTCTCACTAACCAACTAACCACATTGTAACTATTTTGTTCAAACCATCCAGAATAGAGGTATTTTATTTTAAAGTATATTATATCAATTTATTATAAATACAGTCCACTCATTACCAGCAAATTATAAGTAATTCCTTTATTTCAACCAGCTTACTAGCATATAATAATTAATTTGGGTAATATCCCCCAATTTTCACTCCGGGGAATACCTACACAATGTGATTAGTTGAATTATACTTTTGATAGAGATTAATATTTTTATTTATACAAGTCAGCATAGTATTATTATTTAATTATATATATTTTATTCATTATTATTTTAAATTTAAATTATTTTTGCTTTTTATTCAATAAGTACTATTATTTATATTGTTCTATTTTTTTTTCTTCCAATTCTGTATGTACTGTATGAATGAGTATTTAAACAATAATACATCCTCTTATCCTCTTAAATTGTGGCAGATGGTATCTATTCTCGCCAATAAAATAAAGTAATAATCAGTCAATATTAATTTTTCATAACGTCGTCCATTTCCATTTCTCCTTGCAAAAATCGGGGTGAAAAAATTTCATTTTTTCTTCTTTTGAACTCTTCTACTAGTGATTCAGTTGTCCATCCAGCTATCCCAATCCTTTTTAGATTTTTTTTTTCATTACTATAAAACTGACACCAACAAAATTTAATAAGTGATTGGATCACGCAAAGAACACCGGAAATGAAGCAGATCTATATCTGGCCTACGGGTGTATGAAGATTGATGATATGTTAGTCATATGACTATGCATAATGCCTGGCGGAATGAGCTCAGGAGAGTTCCGAAATAGATTACGTATTTTAAACTATATTCAAAACAAGCTATAAATAATCCATTTATAACTATAATTAAATAATAAATTATTCATTTGAAAACTAATAATAATAGAATTTTCATAATTTAACTAGCACAGAAATATTATTCACGCATAATAAATTATAGAACTTTAACGAGGAGAAGATGGTTGGGGGTGCGGTCAATGAAAAACACAAATAAGTTCGTTTAACTTATTTTTAATGTGCCAACGTTTCGGCTAGAGTTTCTAGCCTTCTTCAGGGCTAAAAACAGAACAAGATAACAACCACAGTAAGTATAGAAAAATAAAAAAGAAAGTATAAACAGAATAATTTTACAAAGTAGAATTGATAAAATGAAGTGATGAGAGAAGCGGGAAATAAAATGTATACATAGGTAATTGAAAAAGTGGGTAAATTAACATAATTAAGGAAATGAAGTTATATAATGCAAAGAAGTATGAACATATTAGTTATTATTAATTTAAAAATTGAAATATGAAAAGAAAATGAAAATTGAGAGGAAGAAAATATTTATAACAATAATAGATGATAAAGAGGCAAATTATAACAGTTCATCATAATTATAACTAAATTATAAATTCATCATAATTCATTATAATTATAACAGTTTATCATCCACGGTCAACTATCTCTCATAATTATAGAACTTTAAATTTTGCATTGTATGAGCAGCATAACTACTATATTAATTATTAAATTGCAATCATAATTAAATTAGATACAAATACAGATAAAACATCTTGTATTTGACCTAGAACCTAAAGCTGTCAAGAAACTCGTTTGAGAAGAGATGCTTTGTTGTATTGTATATTTATTAGAGATATTTTTACAGAATATCTAACATAAGATATTTTATTGTTTATTATTTACTAGTAAAATAAAATAATTAATTCAAATATTAAAGAACTGTGTAACGATTCGCAACGTATTAAGTGGAAAGGGGAAAGTAGGAAATTTACGATAAAAGCATTCCTTTCCTTAAGGAAAAGTTCCGTGAGGACTTTAGTGAAAGAGACTTCAACGTGAGAGGCCACTGGTTTGGAGCACAACTAGGAGCTCGGGGTCGATATCCAGGACGTAGCAAAGATGACAGAAAATAATTTTTGACTCTCGGGAAATCATCCACCACCACATCCATGGACCAGATGAGGATATTTCGAGAGGAAGTATGGCATGCATATATTGTATATTTTATTTATATTTTTTACTTTTTAAAATCTCTTTTTAGTTTTTTTATTTATATTTTGATTACTGTTTTATCACTTATTTTTACATTTTAGATTTAATATACATTACTTTTTTTTAATATTGATTTTTTTCATGTCTATTATCTGTATTTGAATATATGCATATAGTTACATCCTTGTAGATAATAGTAGATGATTTAAAAATATTTTGACTGATTAGCACTTATGTGTGAAAATAAGAATTTTATGTGTATATATACAACTTATACAACACAATACATACATATATTTTTTTATTATTTATATTTTCAATAATAATAATACAAATCAGTTCAAAAACTTATTTATTAGTATTTTATTTACATGTTTCATTAATTACTTATATTTTTTCCCTATGTTTTTTCTATATTTTAATTTTATTATTTTTATATTAAATTAATTCATATTTCTTTGTCTCTTTGTATTATATAACTTCATATTTTTATTTTCTTAATTCTGTTATTTTTACTTACATATTTAATTACCTATATATATACGTTTTATTTCCCATTTCTCTCATAACTTTGTTTTTATTAATTTTCTTTTTGTACATATAATTACTTTAATAGTTCTATATACTCATTTATTCATTGATTGTTATCTTGTTTTTTGTTCTTTGTTCTGATGAAGGCTAGAAATTTTGTCCGAAACGTAGGGACTAATAAGTTTTTTTACTTATTTATGTTATTCTTTCTCTAAACGCTCGCCAACCATTTTCTCCTCATATACATTATCCACGGTCAAATATCTTCTCATCATGATTTATATTTCATATTTTAATTTTATTCTATGCTTATTCAAGAAGGGGGAAAAAAAAGAAAGATGTATTGGGTTAAAGGAGAAAATATAATATTAGTTTTGTAAATAAATGAAATAATATTAAAAACATCAATGAAATATATAACGAAAAAATAAAATAAAAATCATGAAATACTATTATAAATTTTCTGCACTATGCCTATACATTATATAAATTAAAAAATAAAATTCTGACTGCATATAAGTTCGCTGTTTATTTAGCAACCCAATACAGTTCGGCAACAGAACTTTTTAAACGTTTCTCTCTCTTATTTTAGATATTACAATTATAATTATATTGGAAGCTTGGAAGTATAACTGTATTTAAAGCTAAATAGCTAATTTATTTTATTAAGTAGAGTAGTTAATGAATACGAGATACGCTAGTAATGGTAGCCAGGGCAGATCAATGACTCCATCGCGGATATTAAATATTTGCTCGTGTTGTATTGATCTGCTGGGCTCAAACCAACCAAATATTATCTTCTATCCATTACAAAGAATTCAAATCTAATACTTCCCGCCAAATTAGCTATATATTTTCTTATTTAGCTGGATAATATCTGGCATAATTTTTCATTGATGGTTTAAATATATTAAATAGATATAGAAAAAATAAAAAAAATATTCTTATTAATGTTCTACTTATTTTGATGGATTATATCTGCAAACAAAGAATATTAATTTGATTTCTCTAATAAACAACAAAAGAGTTAAGAAATTAATTTATCTGTAACTTTACCAGGAATAATATATATTTTTTAGTACTTGTTTGGTTGTAAATTTAAATAATTAAAAAAGAAAATAAATTTGTACCGCAACAAGCGTTGAAAGATTAGGGCTGCATTAATTTATAAGGAAGTTCTGTTACTACACATACGGTTGAGCAAGGTTGTTGGTCAGAATCACGCTCGGCCTTCATATTTCCCCCCAACTAAGGAAACCCACTTTATGAGGCTGGGTGGAACCCTCAGGGCTTCCGTGCCCTCAGGGTTGGCGCACGGCCACAATAACAGAATAAATAATTATCTGCCATAGACGGATTCGAATCCAAGATCTTGCAGTTAGTAGCACAGTGCCTTACCACTAAGCCATACCGCTCCTCTATGAACATAATTAAGGATATATATAAATAATCTTTTCACTTTCTGGAGACTGGTTGTTTAATTATTGTTTAAATATTAAATTTTATCCAATTTAAGTCTCAAAATACTCTATATTTATTTAAAAATTTTATCAGGCTGTTCTACCAAGGTCACCAATTTCAGTCAAAACCACTCTGCCTTGTCAGTTTTTAACATTTTTATTTATTTATTTAATGTAATTTAAAACTGTACAAAATATTAAATACAATAAGTAAATATGTTGTATGTTTCATATACACTTGAAAATCTTGGGAAGGAACCACCCATCGGTGCTACTTCAAACATTAATTTAAATTGGAAGGTCCCGTGACCAACATCTTTACAGACGCCTCGGAGGATTATCAGGGATTGTTAAGGATGAAAGATTAAGAATTAATGGGTTAGGATGGTTAATGAGTTTAGAATGGAAAGACCCATATCTGTTTTGGGCCAAATCTGCAATGAATGGGATGTTAAGGTCTTTGTGAATGAGTTTATTTGTAACGTAATAGTTTTTAACATTAAACTCTTGGACATAAAAATCTTTAATTACATTAAATTTAACTTCATTAGCACTTTCTGACCACAACACTATTTAATATATAGTTAAAATATTGTTGTGATAAGAAATTGATAATAAGGTTAAAGTAATTTGTAATTAAATAGGTTTTAATGTTTATGTAAAATAGGTTTTGACTGAAATTAGTGACTCAGGCAGAATAGCCTGGAAAAAGTTTTTAAATTATTAATGAGAATGTAAATTTAATTATGGGATTATCCTTGAGATGGCCGAATAGATCGGGACGTTGGACTTTGGAAGAAATAAAAGGAGAAGATGGTCGGGGGGAGGGGGTGCGGTCAGCAGAAAAAAACAAATAAACAAAAAAAAATATTTATTTTTACCGACGTTTCGACCTGAGTTTCAGGTCTTCATCACGGAGTTATAGGCAGATATTGTTGGCTAAAACTGTTTTAACTGGTTAAAACAGTGCAATTGCTCGTTTGTGTTGCCTATAAATTATTTCGTTTCTTTTAAATTTAATTACAGGTTCCCACCAGATCACCTTTACTCTCCGTCGTAAACCTCTGCCCTCCTGTCCTACAGTATCCTTTCTAAATACACTATACACAGGATATTTAATGCCTGTTGAACAGATTCGCTACTTAGAACTCCATCTTGACAAGAGACTTACTTGGAATCCACACACAAGAGTGAAACGACAAGAAACTGCTCGTAGATTCCGATTGCTACAACATTTACTAGACAAACGCTCTAAGCTTCCCATTCACTACAAAATATTAGTATACACTGCAATAATCAGACCAATTTGGACATATGGAATTGAGCTCTGGGGCTCCACCAAACCATCAAATTCTTCCCACATCCAATCCTATCTACAATCCAAAATCCTACGTAAAATCCTTGATACTCCTTTTTACGTCACAAATAAACTCACCTTAACATCCCATTCGTTGCAGATTTGACCCAAAACAGATATGCGTCTTTTTATTCCTAACTCCTTAACCATCCTAACACATTAATTATTAATCTTTCATCCTTAACAATCCCTGATAATCCTCCGAGGCGTCTGAAAAGAAGATGGCCACGGGACCTTCTAATTTAAATTAATGTTTGAAGTACCACCAATAGGTGGTTCCTTCCCAAGATTTTCAAGTGTATATGAAACACACTACATATTTACCTGTTGTATTATTTTGTACCGTTTTAAATTACATTAAATAAATAATTTTAAAAAAATATATAGGTTAGTCTATAAGTTACTATTAAGTATATATTAGGATAGCTTAGGTTTAATTAGATTTGGAAGGTATATCATCAAAGTTGTGTTAAGTAAGTAATTAGATAGTAAGAAATTATGTTATTATTGTATATAAAAAAATATATTTCTTTTCTAAGTGAGATTTTAATCTATCCAAATGCAAAAGGACTCATGCCAAAGTCGGTGTGTCAAACAATAAGATTGTTTTTAATATCAGCTAGGTCTTATCCTCATATACAGGGCTTAAATAACGAATTACGTCTTCGTTATCTTTTGTTAGACAGTTGTATTCTTGGCATGAAGATCATTTATATTCGTTGTTAATAAGTCCTAATATATGAATTATTATAACAACAGAATAATAAAAAAATTTTTTAATGGTTTTTGCTTTCCATCTTTAGAATTTTTTTTTTCGAATATCTCAAAAATAAGTATAACTTCACCACAAACCCATCAATTAATACAATATTTGGGGATGTATGTAAGTTGTTAAATTCGTAAATGAAAGTTGTGAGATACACACACTATACTAGATTTATTTTGCTGTGTTGTGAAGAAATAAATGATTAATTTATTTTATTGACTTTATAATAAAGTTAAAATCACTTGTAATTCATTGCTGATAATATCTCCATAGACATGGGATTATCAGAATTAAAACATGAGCTATGCGTTCAAGACAATTATAATTATAAAGTTTTGTTTTTAAGATTTGACTGATCATTTTTTTTTTATTGCACCAAATTTTTTACTCGAAACATTTCTTCTGTGAGAACATAACAATTATAAGCAATGATTACACGTTCATTCTCCCCTCCTTGGTGCCTTCAGCTTGCACCCTCAACCCATTTACAGTCACCCCAGCCCTCCAACGTTTCCAGCTGGTTAATCTTCTCCTCCCCTACTCCAGTGATATCGTTCCATGTCTTTAGGGGTTTGTCCCCTTGGCCTTTTTCTGTTGGCCTTAACTCAGGAAATGTTGAGGGTTGCTATTCTTCTTCCATTTTCAGAAGATGGCTAAATCGTTCCAGGAGCTTCCTTTCAAGAAATTCATTAGTGGAGGAACCTTGTGTTCTTCTAAAGTGCGCTCGTTCTGTTTAGTTTGGCTTCTCTTCTGAGATATTTCTTGACGAATATTACATTCTGCCCGAGGAACTCAAGAGTCCTTGCTATCTCCGCTTGGAAGGAAAAGCAGAACTGGGATCTCATATTACAAGAGCCCAAGAGGAGAAAAAAGGCAGTTATCTCACTCCAATTTTTGATTACTTTAATGAAAACTATGTATAATTACTAGTCAAAATTGATGAGTCTGCGAAGTATAGGTAGGGGGAATAAAAAATGGCGGTTATTTCAAAGCGATAAAAAAAACTAATTTTTCATTCGGAGCTCTATATCTTAAAAATTAGGAACAACACAAGAAAACCTAAGAGAACGCCATTTAAAGAAGAGTAAATTTGCTAAAATATGAACCCTAATAGAGTTATTTACGTTAAATAGTTATCGAGATATATCTTTTTAAAAAGCAACATTTCATAAAAATGTTGTATGGGAAGTACTGAAAGATCAATAGTTACTGAATTTATTTTGAAAAATTTATATCTCAAAAACCATTTGACGTACAGATGTTTATTAGCACTCAAATTAAAGCTATTTTAATGAGCTATGAAGTAGTTTATGATGTTTATCTTCGTAGGAGTAATAGTTTACATGAAATTTGCTAAAATAAATTGATTTATATTTGTTCGGAGAAATTTTCATTTGCCAATTTATATTTATATGTAAATGACATAAAAACTACTACTCCTACGAAGATATGTGTCATAAACTACTTTATAGTAAGTTAAATTTCATTTATTTTGAGTGTTCGCAGATATATGTGCGACTTATGGATCTAGAGATATGTTTTTTCAAAAATCCAACTTTTATACGAACAACTAGAAATTAACATTTTGTGAGATTATTTTGTCAAATATAATAAAAAAATATTACTACTACAAAGATAAATATAATTAAATATTTTGTAGTGAATTTAACTACCTTTAATTTGCTAGCAGACATCTGTACGTACAATGGTTTCAGAAATGATGTTTTTCATAAATCAAACTTAGTGTTCGAACAACTATAAATCAATTTATTTTAGGAAATATCATGAAAACTACTGTTCCTACGAAGGTAAAGATCATATAGTTCTTTATAGTCCATTAAACTAGCTTTAATTTGAGTGCTAATAGACATCTGTACGTCGCATAGTTCTTAAGATATAGATTTATTAAAATAAATTTACTAACTACTAATCTTTCTGTAGACTTTTAAGAAATTTTGCTTTTTAAAAAGCTGTATCTCGAGAACTATTGGACGTAAATAATCCTTTTAGGGCTAATATTTCAGCAAATTTACTTTTCTTTAAATAATGTTCCCTTGGATTTTCTAGTGTTGTTAGTAGTTTTTAAGATATAGAGCTCCGAATGAAAAATTAATGTTTTGTTAAGGTTTTGAAACAGCTGCCATTTTTTATTCCACCTACCTATACTTGGCAGACTCTTCAATTTTGACTAGTAATTATACATAGTTTTCATTTAAGTAATCAAAAATAGTGGTGAGATAACTGCCATTTTTTCTTCCCGGCTCTTGTTCTATTTGATTTGGCTTCGCTTCTGAGATATTTCTTGACGACTATTGTTATTCTACTGATAAGTTTGTCTGAAGAAACCTAACTATCGCT
>NW_027111016.1:59921-92931 GCF_000696795.3 Halyomorpha halys | reverse complement strand
GGGGGGGGGGCAGGAGAGTATAGCGAGTTTTCATTTTTTTTTTTTTATTTATCATATCTAGCTAGAAAAAATATTTCAACCCATTTATTTTTCTTACTTTATTGAAAACTATATACAGCTGTTAATCGGAATCGATAAGTTTGCCAAGTATAATTTGGCATTAAGTATTAGTATTAAATATTGATTGATACACTATATACAGACATTGAAGAATAAAAGAAAAATAAATATAAAAATTATAAGAATAGTACTCATTAAATATAAAGAAGGAAAATCAAAAAAAATATTAATAAAGAAATATATAAATTAAAAAAATACTATCATGATTTGTATAAGTAAAAATACGAATCTACATCAAAAATAAAATTGCAAGTAATAAAAATGATTTATGTTCAGGATAATGAACAGAAAATTAAAGTGATAATAAAATAATAATACAATACAATAAATAATACACATTTACACCTACATATAATATTTACATTCTGCCCAAGGAACTCAAGAGTCCAGCCTTACTATCTTCGCTTGGAAGTTGCAAGGCAAAGCAGGACTGGGATCTTAGGTCCAAGATTTATTCGACAGTAACTGTCGCAGCCTGGGGTTGAACTGTAATATTTGTCTTTTTTTGATAACATATACTGCCACGACAATACTTTCATTGCATGTTACTGTAGTGAAGCTACTGTCATGAGAGTAACACAGTGACAATACTGTCGTACTAGTTACAGCCCGAAAGCTGAAAGTGACAGTTAAATGTGGCTTTTAAGCTACTGCCATGCTAAATTACTTTTCACACAATAACATTTACTGTCTTTGAAGTACATTAGCACTATCACTTTAGATTTATAAACGTCAGTATTTGTCTTAATAGTGAAGCAACTGCCACTAAAGTACTGTTTATTAGTGAATAATTTTTTTTTATTAAAACTTATTTAAAAAAAAAAGGTGTTATAGAAGATAATCTATAAATTTAGTCCACAACTACAAAACGTTTAAGGATCTTAAACTTTGAATGCTCCACCATCCCCACTCACTAATAAT
Source organism: Halyomorpha halys (assembly GCF_000696795.3). Lineage (NCBI taxonomy): Eukaryota > Metazoa > Arthropoda > Insecta > Hemiptera > Pentatomidae > Halyomorpha > Halyomorpha halys. The sequence continues at coordinate 91,890 of NW_027111016.1, read as the reverse complement.
GAATATTAGATTTGATTGGGCTTAGAAATGAAAAATGCCATCATAAATAAAGGGAAATTTATTAATGCAATGAAATATAATTAAGAACTATTTATATTTATTTATTTTTTTCCTGTTAGTACTTAAAAACAAAATGAATATTTCGTGTCTTTTTTATTATCGGTAAATGCAAATTTTTATCTATATGTAAATCTTCCTAATGAGTTTTTCGCGTGTCCAGAGCCAGACAGTCCAGACACTTCAGTTAAAACAATTAAATTTCATTTCTTGTTTTCGGCGTCAAAACAAAACAGAACCTCCACTGCTAAGTGTTTTTCTACCTAAAAAAAACATCAACTGAATCCTATCGTTTAAAATGTTTATTATTAAAGAAACAATTATTTCTTTCTACAATATAAAAAAGTTTTTAGTGATCGTCGTGAAATATTTTATTTTACATTCTCATAAGACCCGAGAAACTAAATCAACAGTTGGATAATTTGTAAAATAGATATTAATCCGTCGTTAGACTGACAGGGGGGTACTCCATAGTACAGACCAAATAAATTAAAATAAAGTTTTAAAACTTTAATGTTTTCTTAAAACGATGTGTACTAAACCTAGGCTTGTCCTTAGAGAGAGAAAACCCCTAAATCATAAACTAAGCTTAAATCATATCTAAATATTTAGAACAGTAAAAATGATTTAAATTAACCCTATTTAGATGTAATGTAAAACTTCAAATCCTTCGAACAAAAAACTTATAGGACAATTTTTTTTTTAATATCTTTTTTTGAAATTTACGACTGTACATAATTATACATTTAGTAAATTTCATGCAGGCGTTACCTATTGGTAGCACTCTTATGACGTTTTTACATTAGCAGGTCTCGTGACTATCTTCTTTTTTGGCACCTCAGAGGACTGTCAGGAATGGAAGAGGAATTAAGGTTAGAAACTAGTGGGTTCGGGTAGTTAGGGAGTTTATAATGGAAGGAATGATATCTGGTTCGGGCTAGTTCGTTTACATATGGAACAATAAGGTCTTTATGTATGATTTTATTTGAGATAAAGTAATTGGGCATTGAGGGTTTTGGATTGCAAACGAGGGGAATTGGAAGGTTTAATTGAGCTCCAAAGCTCAATACCGCCTATCCAAATATGTTTTATTACAGTCATGTAGATCAGTCTTTTTTATGAATTGGGAGTTTAGACCTAGACTAGTAAGTGCTATAATAGTCGAAATCGACGTGCAGTTTGCTGTCTTTTTGGTCTGGTGAGAGGATTCCAAGTTAGTCGTTTGTCCAGATGCGTGGAAGGTATCGGAACAGTTGGACAGGGGTAAGAGCAACATTGTTAAAGGAGACTGTTGGGCAGTTGATAGTCTAACGACGGAGGGTAAAGGTTATTTCATGGGATTTATTTTAATCCTTCAAGTACGGCACCATTCTTCGAAGGCTCTGATATGGGATCGGAGAGTTTAGGATGAAATTGAAGGAAAGAGTATTGGTAAAGGAATAAAGTTCGTATAAAATAAGTGCATTTTAGTTAGCATTAGCATTAACGCTCCAATGACGTTTTCACATTAGCAAGTATTGTGGCCATCTTCTTTTCAGGTGCCACGAAGTATTGTTTCGTCGATTGTTAACGAACAGACCAATTATAAACGATTCCATAATAAGTTAAACAGATATTTGTTAAAGTAAGCAGTAAAACACACACGATAAACATTCAGATTTTCGGTAAGTATATTTAAAAATGTATTAATAAGTTAACGAAGTGATAATATATATAATCCTTCATGAAAATTTGTGACTTTATTATGCCTAATCTGCATTTCTATTAGTATCTTTTTTACGATAATGACCGCAATTCGTTATTTACGATTAAAATTAGCTATATAGAAATGTGTGTATGTGTTTTTAATTATATTGTATTATTTACTTATTCATACTTAAATTCTTGTTTTCATCATATTCGTGTATCATTTTGTTATTTTGTATCCTTTAATTGCTCTTTAGTTTTAATGGTCCTTTTTCTTATGTATCCTTTCTATAAGATATCATGATATCTAGTATATTATATGGAATATTTATTATATCTTTCATTCTTTTTTATATTTTTAAAAAGATTTTTTACCCTCTTACAGTTATTTTCCAGTCCACTTCATTATGGAATTTTCAGTGGAAAGAGGTATTATCACAGAGAATTTTAAAACGATTTTATTTCGGTGATTCTCATATTCGAACCGCCCCGAAGCCGAAAAATGTGTACATACGTTTTTCGGTATTTGGCGCTGTTCAAACAAACGTTGCAGAAAATAAAATAAACGTAAATAACGAAATCGTTTGCGTTTTCAATTTTCTCTATAATTACCTAGCCTGCCGAGGATACTAAAATTCTTGAATTCATGGCTAATTTTTATAATGTTTAATTTAAATGAATTATTTCTAGTATTTGTATTATAGGGTTCATATTCAACAATCATATATTTAAATATATTGGAATTATACAGGTAGACAAACATCCACAATTAACAGCTTTATAGAAAAAAAAAAACCTCCATCGAATTGGCATCGTGGATTCCCCGAAATATCCTCTATGTAACATGGGGGACATGGATGGGGACCATCTTTTGGCGTGTGTTGGTCTGGAGGATGTTGAGCGAGATGCGGACCAACTAAGAGGAAGAATACAATTGTATAAGGGCTGCGAGAGAAAAATGGCGTAATAGCCCACTTCCTGTGACGTAGAAAAAAAAAAGAGAAAAACCTGGTATTTTGCGCAGAACCCTGTCTTAAATATTGTGTCTTGTCATATTCATGCTCCGAAATATTTAATAATATAAAGAATAATTCGAAGTAAACATATTTAAATTTTAGGGTAAAGTAATGATTTGTCAATTTTTATCAAATCATCTAATTTTATGAATGGAATATGGTCCGGGTGTGGTCAAAAAAACTCAAATAGTAAATAATTGTACTATCATTATTATATAATTATTTACTATTTGAGGTTTTTTTACCGCACTCGGACCATATTCCATTCATCTATACAAACGGTCAATCAATAATCTTCCAGCATTTAATTTGATCCCTTTGTATTCAGTTAATTTGTGAAATTCGAAAAATCCACCCTTACGAAATGGTCTGCGTTGATGGCAAATGGTTTCCGAAAGAAGACAGTTTTTTATACCTCAGTTTCACAATGACCTCAGTAAATGATCAATGGACTGTGATAGACCAGCGTATAAAAAGCGCAAACTGAACGCTCTTCTGTCTGGCAAGAAACTTGAAATTCTGAAAAATATGAATTTGTACAATGTCATGATTAAGCCAGCTCTTATATACGACTGCGAGAGTTTGGCTCTAGCATGCACCTTAGAAAGCAGAATCGAAAGATTTGAATGGAAGTCCTCCGTATAATTACAGGACCGATCTGGGATCAGAGCTCTAATGGAATGAGGAGAAGAACTAACTGTGAACTGCTTGCACAGACTGAGCAGCCTATTATCTTTGATATGAAGGCAAAGAGGTTAAGATAGACAGGACATATGGCTCGAAGCAATCCATTAGGGCGAGGCTATACAAAAATGAATGCCAGTATAGTAGGGAAGAGACCACGTGAGAGGTCAAAAACCAGATGAATGGACAGAATCAACAAAGATTTTGCCAACGAACGAGCTGCTTGCAGCAAATAGGATAACAGTAGCCCAAGATAGGCAAAGATCCACAAGATCTCTAATACCAACCGAACAAAAAAGGAAAAAAAATTATGTTAATAGAATTTATAATTTCGTTTATTTTTTCGCTTTTGATAATTATAAGTTTTAACTCACAGTTTCTAAGTTCATTTTAGCTTTTTATACAATAGTTGTCCATTATTAGTCTACATAATTTTTCCAAAAATTATTATTTTATAGTAAACTAAAACTAACATAATGCTTGTAATGAAAAAAAAATGTATGATTGTTAGGTATCTATATATATTGGCTCTATTTGTAAAAGGTTCATCCATGAAAACAAATATTAAAAAAGTAAATAAAAAATATTAAATATTAAATGTTCTAAAGAAATAAGTGACGTAAAAACGATTAATGTGGAATTAGTGATGATATATGTGTTTGCTTTTCAAACATTAATCATCCTTGGTAAGTGACCAGGCATTTCAATAACATTACTTCCTCCTATCTGTCCAATATTGCCTTTAAACGAACCATGGAAATATAATTTAAAATAACTATTTTTTTTATTCTTTATAAAATAATAAATTAAAAAGTTTTGTCTTGTTATTAAAAATGTAGTTTTTATTTTATCTGTCATTTCAACGACATTACTTCCTTCTATGTACTCAATCTAACCCTCAAGTGAACAATGAAAATATAATTTAACAAATAATTTTTTTTTTTAACAAATTTAAAAATATTGTCTTGTTAAAAATGTAGCAGTTAAATATCATTCGTATCGTATCTGTAAAATGTGTTAAATATCCTCAACTTTATAGGAGAGGCGTTTAAAGAGATGTTAAAGTTCCTGAATTGATGATTAAATATTGGTTCATTGCAATCTTTGTTCAAGCATCTGTCAGAATTAAGACCAAAAAAAGCGAGCTAAATAATTGTTTTGATAAATTCTTTCGTTAAAAACATTTTAGAGAAACCTCCTCAGTCGGTTAAAGTATAAGTTATCGAAATATATACATATATATTTGTTCATTTATCTTAGTTATTAAGGAGAATAAAATATTTAGCCTGTATATATAAATAAGATCGTGCCTTTTTTTAGTATAGATGTACGTAAATTTATAGAAATTTCTTTTTAATTAAGAAATCTTGATATTAAAACAATTATAACAATAACAAACAATTATTCTATTTTCCAAAAATCGAATAGTCCTCAGAAGATCCGATCAATTGTGTCCTATAAAATTGTTTGGTCTTGAGTATTTATATTTAAATTATTTTTTTTTTTAGATTTTTAAAATGAAAATATTACTAAAATTAATAAAAAAAAAAACTATACAATATTATTCCAAGTATTTATTTTTTTCTTTAAATTAACACAGTTTCGGCTGTAAAGCCATACTGACCTGTGACTTATGTTATTTATTTCTAACTTAATTAAAAATGAGTCTATTTAACTTTTTTAAGTATCTCTAATCTTGTTTTTATAGTCAATTTTTTTATTTGTAAGAAAAATGGTAAAATATTATGTAGCCTTTTTTTTTTCTTTTAATGTTTTAACAATCAAATTTATTAAAATAGAGCTTGTGCAGCCTTTTTTTATTATTATATGGAATTTATCCCAGTTTCAACATAACTTTGATTGTAAAATTATATTGGATTTAACATAGAAAAAAGGATGTTAAATATTGTGTTAGAAATTAACATTAAAAAATGTAATTATTCCCTTTTTTCATCGTTTCTACTCGAATTCAAGTTCTTGATTTGAATTATAGTAATTATCATGAATGAACGAGGTTTATAAAACTGTGAATCAGATCACTTGTCAAAAAATGGAATAATTGCTTCTTCTCCAAAAACTCATGTTTGAAAGACCACCTTCCGCGAACCCTGCCTGTGCCAAAGATCGCTACTGTGAGTAACGTCTTCGAATGATTAGGTTTGATTCATAGGTTAATTTTAGGTCATTATATATCTGTTGAATAGGCTTTTCCTTAGCAGACTGATTACGAGAAGAATTCATGGTGATGTTTACGTTGGGTATGTAGATGAATTTTATTCATAAACTAATGGAGAGAGTATAACTAGACTATGCATTTGTATTATGTCAGATAATATTAATATGCGCTCGAATAGGTGTGTTATGATTTATGAGAATTATGGGAGTTTATCCCATACACTTTAAAACTTTTTTTAGTTCTAAATGACAGCTGTCAACTAACTTATATATATTTTTTTAAATGACTAAACGTTTGGAAAAAACTAGTGATTGTAAATTTGACAGTTTTAAATGTTTACTATATATTTTTATATCACCTAGAAATGATCTATTGTCTAACAAAAAAACATCAAAGGCCAAAGATAAAAAATGTGCATACAAAAATATTTTCACTCATATATAAAGGAATATTTTGTTATAACGAAAAGAGAATTATTGTTGGTTTGTGAGGTGATGCTTATGATAGTGTGGGATGTTCTAGGCCGCCCAGGTATGAGTGGATAGTGTTGGTAACGAAACGGAATACATTGCTCTGGCCTAGTAAGGAGCGTTCATTGAGCAAGCGCGATGACGGGCATGAATGGAGTACCGCCCTGTGACCCGGAGGCCAGGGGGTCCACGTACCCCAGCCTTGGCCGAGTGCCTAGGGACGGGCAGGGGCCTGTGGAGTGTACTGAGTACTGAGTACAGAGGACGGTACCTGACTGGAGCGATCCAGAGCCGATCCCCTCCGCCGTCGCTGCAGGACTGAGCCCGATCGAACCCTTGGCGCCTGCGCCCCCTACCTAGCCCCGGAACGGCCAGGAAACACCCCTACTTCAGCCAGGTCCATATTACTTCCAGTCTCGGGCCGCATCCTCTTCTGCCTGGAGTACCACCGTCCCTCCTCTCTGGAGGGCTCCTGGTACATGTTACTCCAGGCGAGAGATGTTGGACCTTTCCCTGACCCTAAGCCAGGGCCCCATGTTTTCTCTTGTTCACCGAATAGCTACCTGTATGACCGGGTTAATGGGAAGACGAGGGTGTGTCACCACACTGTTGCATCATACAAATTCATTGATTCCTTATTTGCTCAAGGTTTTTCCTCCTTTTTGTTTCACTTTTCCTTTCATACTGAGTCCTACGCTTCTTAATTTGACAGAAAATTGTTTAATTCCAATTTAAATTCTGCTAATATTTATAGTTGAATATTTTCTTCTTTTGATAACTATTTTCGTGGTAGCTAGGCCGTTTATTGAAGAAGGCTTGCTGGCATCACATTACGACCCTTAGGAATAGAGCAGTAATCGTTATGAAAGCTTACTTAGGTACATGACAGTTAGGGTTAGCATTACAATAACTATAAATATTTTTCTGTAATCATTATTCGGAATTCTTTTCAATCAAATTTTGAACTCTTTTTAATTGTGATTATGAGATAACCTTTTTACATTATAGAATATACCGTATATATCATATCACTCTGTCGGCAATTCCGTCGCTACCTCAGATACGGGAATAACTTTGAAGCTTAAGTTTTCATTATGGTATAGGCCAGCAAAAAGACGGGGTGGAAATAACTAATGTTTTAAATATTTTAATCCTTGGTCCTATCATACAGTTTTCACATCTGATAGCCCAACCCATACCAACACTATCCTCACCATGTATGCCAATGATACTGTCTATTGTCAGTGATCAATGATCCTCACATTGTATCCCAAACCCTCCAATCCCATATCACCACCCTTGAGGAATGGTGCCAAAACTGGAGGATTAAAATTAATTCCAATAAATCCCACAAAATCACATTTACCCTTCGTCGTAAACCCATGACTTCTTGCCCTACAGTATCCTTTAATAATACCCCTCTTATTCCTGTCGAACAGATCCGTTACTTAGGACATCTCGACAAACGGCTGACATGGAATCCTCATACAAGACTAAAAAGACAAGAAACTGCTGGTCGATTCCGACTATTACAACATTTACTAGACAAACGGTTTAAATTGCCAATCCATTACAACAGACTGATCTACATGACAATTATAAGGCCTATCTGGACATACGGAGTTGAGCTTTGGGGGGTTTCCTCCCGAATCCAATCCTTACACTCCAAAATCCTTCGTAAAAGATTTAGAGATCTTCTCCTCTAGAAATGTTATTGGAGTTCTATCAGTGGGTAGATTCTCCACTTGTTTGTATCATGTCACTATGTCACCTACAGCAAACTACAGTTGTAAATAACAATAAATAAATTATTTAAAAAAATATATATATTTTAAAAATACTTTCTCTTATTTATTTATTGAAATTTACAATTGTATAAAAAATACAATAAATAAATGTGATAAATATTTCAGTATACATGAAAATCTTGCGAAGGAACCACCCAATGATGGTACTTCAATCATATCATTAAATTAGTAGATCCCCCATCTTCTTTTCAGACGCCTCGGAAGATTATCAGGGATAGTTAAGGATGAGAGATTAAAAACTAATTTGTTTGGGTGGGTAAGGATTTTGGAATGAAAAGAGGTATATCTATTTCGGGTCGAATCTGCAAAAATACATATTGAGGTCTTCTGGATTTGTTGATTTGTGACGTAATGAGGATTTAATGGAGGACTTTGGACTGTAAGGATTGGATTCGGGAGGATTTTGATGGTTTGGTGGAGCCCCAAAGCTCAATTCTGTATGTACAAATAGTCATAACCTCCTTTATTATTAAATTCGAACAATACATACATTCATAAGAGAAATGATAAATGTATACTAGTGAAATGTAAATGAGAAGTTAGAACGTTTTTCAAGTACTTATTGTAGTAATCGGAATCTACGAGCAGTTTCTTGTAGTTTCAGTTTAGTATGAGGATTACAAATAAGTATGTTTTTTTTTTTTTTTTTTTTTCATTTTTCATTTCATAGACCTGAAATAAGTATGTTATCAAGATGGAGTTATATGTAGTGAATCTCCCAACAGGCGTTAGTGGGGAGGAGACATACATTTTATTAAAAATGTTGTGCAGGGTTTCCACAGCATACTTATAACTAGTTAGGAAAAAAATGTTTAAGCCTATTAATATAGTAAGAACATAAAACAATACAATTACATTATAAAAATTTTAAATTATGTATAATTTTTTATTATTTTAAATTACATATTTTAATTTTTTGTTTAAATTTTTGTCGTTCTTCATATAATTTTGCAATTATTTTAATTTTAAAATCTTCTATATTTTTCCATCAAATATAAAACACATTTATAAAAATTTTACATTTTTATATCAATTTTCCACGATTATCAATCAATTAATTTTTTTTACTATTCAATTATCAGTTATCAATTTTTTATCATTTATGATTCAATTCAATATTTTGTATGATTCCAAATTTCTTTGTATACTATTCCTTTTTAATTTTATGTTTCTCTAAATGTTGTTGTTATCTCTTTTGTTCTATAGCCCTGATGAAGACCTGAAACTCATGTCGAAACGTCGGGATAAAATAAATAAATATGGTTTTGTTTATCCAATCATTAATCTACGGTCAACTATGTACACCTCATTAAAGACCTAATTAATTACTTTATTAATTTAATTAGCTACTTAGTAAGTTTCAATATGCTTTTTAGAACCACTAGAAATGTACTACACATTGAGCACCTTTGTAATGCTGTTAAAACAAAATATTAGGCATAATTTTAGGGCCGCCCGTAGCTCAGTTGGTTAGGCCCAGTCTTATCAATCTGAGGTTGCTGGTGGTGCAGTTTCAAATCCGGCCTGGGGTGAGTGGCGATCCCACAAAATGAAAACTTGACCCCCAACCATGGTTAGGCAGTATAGGACTCTAATGGGAGCCTTGGCCGAAAAAAAAATTATTTGTCAGGCATCATTTGCTGCCAAAACAAAGGCTCTCCGGTAGTGTTTGGTGAATGTTATTTTTACCTCCGGGGTTCAGTGTGTGTTCTGTCTATCAAATATAGTGATACCAATTCATTGTTTTGGCAATATCGATCACGAACTAATAATTAAATAAAACCGAATAAATAACAGACAAAAATGTGGTTTCGAATGATTTTAATAAAAAAAAAAACAACTCCCCTTTGGGGAAGCAGGGTGAAAGATGAAACCCAGGTTCCAATCTCACAACACCAATTTATTTCGTTCCCGTCTTGGGAATCAATTTTTTATCTCAGGTACAAAATAAGAGGGAAAAAATCTATTGCAATACTGAAATTGAATATAAATATAAAAAACTAGATACCTTGTTATTACTAAAAAGTATTAAATGTCTGAAAGATTTTTATTTTAGATGAATCGATTAATAAAAATGGCTTAAAATTAATGCATGGCTTTCAGTCATATAAATTCATATAATGCTAATAGATGTAATCTAGAACATTTACGCCATATTTCAAGAGATATATTAAATCAAATGAAAACTAAATAGTAAATAGAAAAAAAAAAAAAAACCCGCCCCACAGTGGTACGAAATTTAAGATTCTCACACTATATAAGCTACAGGATCTAGGGACAGAATTTCCCATGTTTCAAGGATATTTCCATTAATTTAGTCCCACTCTCAGAATAATGAAAGTTTGACCAAATCACACACTACTCTAAATGAGTGATATATAATTGTAAAAGAGGGAGAGAAAAATTATCAATTTTTTTATCAGCTCTACGATGGTTAACTAAGCCACACATCATTCAAACTAGACCAAAAAAAAATTATAGCACTGTACAACATTTATAAGTTACGAATTTTAAATAAACATTGATAACAGCTATGATTACAAAAAACAATTTCTTTCTTCTAGATGTGGAGGATCACTTTTCAAACTAGACGTGCTAAAGTAAACATTATAACAAAAATCATTGCCTATCCAATCATAACACAGCAAAGAAAGGAAATGAACGACTTGGCAAAAATCCAACAGCCAAAAAGCCCTCTTAATGTGAATACATTCGAATTTGGTATCTCTTTATTACACACCAGAATCATGTGTGTGGAGTTCACGTTGCCTACAACAAAAAATTTGAAAAATGGATGCAATGATCGACCCAAAACAATTCCGGCTTTTCTCAAAAGACAAAGCAGAGATAGCCATTGAAAAGAATTCATGGTACTATATGTCATCCACGGTGCATAAGATTTAGTTGCATGGTGTTGAAATAGTGCAGAAGTCGATTCTCCCAGTCGGAATATTGTCGAAAGAGGTACAAGAAGGTAAAAAAAAGGATTACGCGACTTTCAGGATCAGAAGCTCGTGGAAAATGTCTTGTATATCTACCAACGAAGACGTGTTCCACAAGTTACTGAAGATTTCGGATTCTTTTACCACAAACAAGAGACCCGAACCAAAGAATAACCACCTGGAAATCAATGATACAGCTAAGGAACAGTTAATCTAATTTCCTTAAATTTGAAATCGTGTCTTATCAATTTGAACAACCTTTGACTTTAGACTCACTAGTTTTTGTAAAAGAGCCGGAAAGTAAAAAAGACAGTTATCTCACCCCAATTTTTTTATTACTTCAATAATAACTATGTATAATTACTAGTCAAAATTGATGAGTCTGCCAAGTATAGGTAGGGAGATAAAAGAATGGCGGCTGTTTCAAAACTTAAAACATTGATCTTTCATTTGGAGGTAAAAAACTACCAACAACACTAGAAAATCTAAGAGAACATTATTAAAAGAAAAGTAAATTTGCTGAAATATTAACCCTAAAAGAGCTATTTAGGTCCAATATAGAGATATAGCTATTTAAAAAGCGAAATTTCTTAAAAATCTACTGAAAGATTAGTAGTTAGTTAATTTATTTTGAGAAATCTATATCTCAGGAACTATGTGATCTACAGATGTCTAGTTGCACTCAAATTAAAGCTAGTTTAATGGAATATACAGGAGTATATGACTTTTACCTTCGTAGGAATAGTAGTTTTTATGATATTTGCTAAAATAAATTGATTTATAGTTGTTCAGACAATAAGTTTGATTTATGAAAAACTTCATTTCCGAAACCATTGAACGGACAGATGTTTACCAGCGCTCAAATTAAAGCTAGTTAAATTTACTACAAAATTGTTAATTATGGTTATCTTTGTTGGAGTAGTAGTTTTTATGATATTTGACAAAATAAACTCACAAAATGTTAATTCCTAGTTGTTCGTATAAAATGTTGGATTTTTGAAAAAATATATCTCTAGATCCATAAGACGCACATATGTCCGCCAACACTCAAAATAAAGGAAATTTAACTTACTATAAAGTAGTTCATGACACTTATCTTCGTAGGTATAATAGTTTTTGTGATATTCACATATGAATATAAATTGGCAAATGAAAATTTGTCCGAACAACTATAAATTAATTTATTTTAGCAAATTTCATATAAACTGTTACTCCTACGAAGATAAACATCATAAACTACTTTATAGCTCATTAAATTACCTTTAAGTGGAGTGATAATAGACATCTGTACGTCAAATGGTTTTTGAGATAAAGATTTTTCAAAATAAATTCATTAACTACTGATCTGTTAGTACGTCCCATACAACATTTTTATGAAATGTTGCTTTTTAAAAAGCTATCTCGAAAGCTATTTAACGGAAATAACTCTATTAGGGCTCATAATTTAGCAAATTTACTCTTCGTTAAATGACGTTCTCTTAGGTTTTCTTGTGTTGTTCCTACTTTTTATGATATAGAGCTCCGAATGAAAAATTAGTTTTTTTATCGCTCTGAAACTGTCGCCATTTCTTATTCCCCCTACCTATATTTGGCAGACTCATCAATTTTGACTAATAATTATACATACTTTTCTTAAATTTCCTTGAATTTTAATTGTAAGCCTTATTTAATTTAAATATACACTCAAAATACTCGTTGCAAGTTATTTTGATGTGTACAACCTATTCCGAAAATTTCAGAAATTTTTATCAAACTAATTTCATTTCTTCATTAGTTCTTTAATTTCAATAAAAACAGATGAACTTGATATATTTTTTTTTGAGTCGAATGAGATCGGCCCCAAGTTTCTATGTTAATCCGCTCTCAAGATATTGAGTTTTTCCCGCTTTTTGGCCATTCGGCCCCAGTTACGGCACACCACTATTTTTTATAATACTTTTTTATGACCCTCTCATGGACATTTATGACCTAAGGTGAAATTATATGCAGAGTACCACCCTATTCTAACAATGTTGGAGGGTTCTAATCTTTTTAGGTTTGAGGCTGCTGTATTTAGTCATTTTGCGTTATAAATTAAAAAAATATAATAATATATTGATATGAAGAAAATTATTTTTTAACCATTTTTATAAAAACTAAATTTTGCAAACAAGTTTATTAGTAACTATGATTACTTGTCCAGCTTTCTCTAACTTTGAATGCTATCGTACATTTTCATTTTTTAAAACAATTCTAAATAACGTTTTTAACTTACGTTCCAAGCTATGAATGCTCTTATATTTAAGTTTCTGGTTTGATAACGAAGAAATAAATTGATTCGAGAAAAAGTTGCTAAAGAAAGACCGCTCACCGCTTTCGTGCCACAAGACATTATAACCAGAGCTGGCTAAACTTCTACTAATTACACTCTAGAAAGGCACCTTAGGTGTTGGTGTTATAATAATCGTATAGATAATTAGCTGTTACCGAAGTCTTCGCTCGCAGATATTTAATTTCTGCCAGTTCGTTTTTGATTTATAAACATTATGGTAATAAATATGGTATAATAAATGTAATAAAATAATAAAAATTAATAAATACATATGGGTAACTATAGTGGTTGCAATAACTTGTCTTATTAACATTTAAATCAGGCTAGATGTATAATAGCCCATTGATTCTATAACAAACTCTCCGATCCCAAATCACAACCACCGAAGTATGATGTCAATAATGGAGACTATTTCTCTTTTTCAAAAATAAAATACTTTCACTTACTAATATATGGAATATACTTTTTTTTCTGAAATTTTTGTTCATAGTTTTTTCCTACCGTAGTCTTTAGATTTTGTTTTCGATAATAAAAAAAACAAGCTATAACTTCTTGACGAACCCGCCTGTCTACACAACATTCGGGGACATGTATGGTGGTAAGTAAATATCGTTTGATGCGCGCACCTCACTATATTTTTGTCAAAGCACACAGGTGCCCAATGTGTAAAAGCCTGCTAAAATAATAATTAAAAAAAATAGTTTTAATGAAACTTAACAGGGAAGCCCATTTCTGGTAATTCTTATACTTTGATCATTTAGGTAATTAAATTAATAATGTAACGAATTACGTCTTTCTTTTGTCTTTTCATATTCCAAATGCTGGTTCACAAAAAAAAATATTATGGAAGATTATTTATTGACCGTGTGTATAGATGAATGGAATATGGTCCGGTTGCGGTAAAAAAAACTCAAATAGTAGATAATTATACTATTTTATTGAGCCAACGTTTCGCCCCACGTTGCAGGGCTTCGTCCGGGCTAAAAAAGATACAAACACTATAGTTACAAAAAGGAAAAAAAAAAAACATAAGTGTAAAATAACAGGGGTATAAAATGTAAAAAAAAGTAAGATATAATAAGAAAAATTAAAGGTTATAAATAGTAAATGAAAAGGGTAATAGTAACAGATAGATAAGAGAAGAAATATTAAAGAAAATACAAATAAAGAGATGTAAAAAGTGAATGAGTTTATTTGTGACGTAATAAGGAGCATTAAGGGTTTTAAGTAGGATTTTGGATTGTAACGATTGGATGCGGGAAGAATTTGATGGTTTGATGGAGCCCTAGAGTTCAACTCTATATGTCCAAATTGGTCTGATTATCGTAGTGTATTCTAATTTTTTCTAGTGAATGGGAAGTTTAGAGCGTTTGTCAAGTTAGTGTTGTAGCAATCGGAATCTACGAGCAGTTTCTTGTCGTTTCAGTCTTGTGTGTGGATTCCAAGTAAGTCTCATGTCAAGATGGAGTCCTAAGTATCGAATCTGATTAACAGGCATTAATTATAAACTTAAACTTCTTATAACACTTGAACTATTCATGTCTGTTAACACTATATATGATCTATAATGTTAGTTATATTCTAATAATTCTGTGGATCCTTTTATTCATTGGTTATCTGATGTTTTAGATTATATTAGGTTTTTAGGTTATAGATATATTATCTTAGCCCCTAAGATAGAAAATTCTGGCACTAATAAATCATTTTTAATTTATTTGTGTTCTTCTCTGACCTTACCCTCAATCATCTTCATATATATTATTCACGGTCAACTATGTTCGCATTATTATTTATATTTTATATTTCAATTTTATTCTATGTTTGTTAAATAAGGGGAAAAAAGGAAAAAATGTATTGGGTTAAGGAAGAAAATATTTTTTTTTTCGTCAATAACAAACCATTTTTAAGACTTTTCAAAACATTTTAACATATTAGTGGACCGTTTTTGTAATATTTGTAGATTACATTACAACATTAAATGGTATTGTTGTATTAATAACGTATTTGTAATACTTAAATTATCTTCCTCATGATCTAATCAGTGTTTTATAAGTATGATAAATTGTTAATCGTTACAAGTTTGTAATGAAGAAGGGGTTTTAAGCGGATGTCGTTAAAGACTTGTAAATATGAATGTACCAGAAGCTTGTTTCAATCTCAAATGAATTTCTTGTCCGTAAAAAAGTTAAAATTGCTTTTGAAATTTACCAACTTACAGCCTTTTATATTGACTTTGCTCAACAGCTTATAAAAGTACACAAAATATCGATAAACTATCTTATTTCAAAGAGCTTGAATTCTCTCAAACATTATAGCAGTCTAAGTCTATATTTTCTTCCAAGTATCACTGAAAGAATCGGCGTTGTTTTTCAAACTTTCAAAACAACTCTGTTTTTCGAAAAGTTTTCGAAGGCTCCTCTCTAATTCGATGACATAGTTCTCAGTTAGCACAGTCACTAGTAACTTGATATCTCTAAAAGATTTGTTCCACCTTCAAGGATAGTATATGTTGTTATAAAAATCTACTTGAACGTCAGTAATTATTTGCAGAAGATTTTTATATAATATATTAAACTTATATTTTATATTATATATATAACCAAAAGTATTCGGGATAGGAGCATTGGTCCTAGGACCGATCTATGAGCTGCATTCATGGGCCATGAAGCATGGTATTTCGGTATGAGTGGTCATCTACTTCGGGCGGTCACCCATCCAAGTTCCGACTACCCTCGATGGCTATACAAGCTGATAGTTTGTACAAAAAAGCCAGTGTTGATTTCATATTCAAAGTGTGTTAGTCCTCTGCCCGTTTCCTTTTTTTAATTACTTAAGTTTCTTTCCACTGCTGCGTCACTGGTGCCGAAACCCAGGAACGAGTGCGTAAGTCGAAAGTCATTTTTAAATTAATTTTTGTTTCCTTCTGTTTCATTTTTTTTTTCTTCTTCTGTTTTTTCTTTTCATTTATCTCCTCTCTTATTAGGTATTTATAATTAATATCAACTGCACGTCGATTTAGTCTATTACAGCACTTACTGGATAAACGGTCTAAACTTCCAAGTGATTACAAAAGACTGATCTACATGACTGTAATAAGGCCAATCTGGCCATACGGAGCTGAGCTTTGGGGCTCCACTAAACATTCGAATTCCTTTCCTATCCAATCAGAAATTGCAATAAAAAATCCTTTGTAAAATCATTAATGATCCTTACTTTATCTCAAATAAAATCATACATAAAGACCTTAATGTTCCATATGTAACCCATCTAGCCCGAACCAGGTATCATTCCTTCCATTACAAACTCCCTAACCAACCAAACCCTAACCTTGCTTGTTTCTAACCTTGCTCTTCCATTCCTGACAATTCTCCGAGGTGCCTGAAAAGAAGATGGTCGCGAGACCTGCTAATGTTAAACATCATTAGAGTGCTACCAATGGGTAGTTTCTGTACACGCCTGTAACACTCCATTTTAACTGAGATCAAATTTACTAAATTTATTATAATGTACAGTTGTAAATAGTAATAAATAGATAAGAGGTTAGTATCTAATATGCGTTTAAAAATCACAGATTACGAAGTATTATGGGTGTCGGTCATGTTAGTAAATCCGGTGAGGAATGCACTACTGGAACTTCCGCCACTACCGACCGAGGAATTGGTGGCAGTGCATACAGTTGTGCTATAATGGATTAAGATTAGCCCGGCGACTTCACAGAACCTGCGAAAGGCAATTTCCAGAGAATAGAACGTTTCATTGGAGAGATGGGTGAGTTTAACTACTTTCTTAAGGGAGGAGACCATCTTATGGCCAGAATAGAAGGAAGGGTCGAGAAAGACTTATCGAACATAGTATTTTCGGACTCGTTGAAGGCGATCTTGATATGTACGATAGAGGAGAATAATTAACTAAATACAAGAAGATGAAGAAACCAAATGATTCATTGCAAGGAAATTAGTGAATAAAGCTTTCGGATCTTCCTTTAGCATCCTCTAAATGTTAAGGGAGGTGAGTTAAAAAACCTGGACAGTCGGAGAAATTGAGGGAAACAGTAAATGTTGAGGAGTTCAAAGTGAGGATGGGATTCATAGCTACGATCCTGGGATCGCAATTGGCAAAATAAACGAGTAAATGGGGCGGGCTATTCTGACAAAAGAAACTACAATAAAGTGCAAGACTGAAATAAATAAAGATATGACTGCAAATACTATGCATAAGACCTGGTGGATTCTAGTTCCCAAGAAGAGAAGTCTCGTATGAACGTCCAAGCACCAGGATGGAGAAGAGCAGCAGGAGAAGAAGTGAGTACCAGGATAGTGGTAGGATGAGAGCAGGTTGTCTTGAAGCAGTGGTACATAACTAGGCAATGTCCTTATGTGTTTCATGGACATATACCTTACATATTGACCACCGAATAAAAAAATATAATCATTTTTTTAATAGTTTAAAACAGATTTTTTATTTTTTCCTCTAACTATACTTCACAGACTCATCAATTGGAAAACCTCAGTTTTCATTAATGTATTCTAAAATTGGAGTGAAATAACTTCGTTTCCAGAAGAAATTGCGGTATCTGGCACAATAGCATCAGAAGTAGAAGTGAGTACCGGAATAGTGGTAGGATGGGACCAGGTTAAGTCTTGAAGAAGTGGCACATAACTAGGCAATGTCCTTATGTGTTGGAATGTCCATGGGCAGGAATCAGGTAAGGGGGGCAATGAGATTAAAGCTAAGAGGCTGCTGCGAAGAAGAGTCCCTCAGAGGAAGATCGAATCTACTGAAGTGGCGGATGCCTCAGAGGCAGAGATGGGATATACAGGAGTCTAGACGAAGGAGGGGTAACAAGGGGAGCGTGTGGAGACAGATTGCAGAAGAAGGGAAGGCCCAGGAGGATTTGAGGCAATTACCGGCAGAGGGGCAACCGCGGCTTTTAATTAACAATGTGAGGATAGAGTAGAGCGGTCTGTCTATGATTCGCATACCCACTCAGCAGCACCCTTAGAGTCAAGGGAGATAAAACGCAGTACCCAAAACGCTTCCTCAAAATTCAGTTTCCATCTATATAGTGAGTTATACGTGGCTTAAATATTTATTAGGCTTATGAATTCATTTAAATAGTTTAACATGTAGGTACAACACTGTTTTAAATATATTGATTTTTAAAAAAAATCGGTGAATAAAAAGATATTAAATTAAAATTTTATATTTCTCAAAAGGTTCCTATTCATCCCTCTATTTTCAATCCGCTGGTGTTCCTCAAGGTAGTATTCTCGGTCCCATCCTCTACACCGTCTATACAGCTGACATCCCAACAACTTCTAACACTATCCTAACCACGTATGCTGATGACAAATGCCAGTTAGCAATAACCCTTTGCATCCCAAACTCTCCAGTCCCATATCACAATCCTCGAAGAATGGTGTCGAAATTGAAGGATAAAAATAAATCCCAACAAATCACATTTACTCTTCGTCGTAAACCTGCCGACTGCCCTACAGTATACTTTAATAATGTGGCTCTTACACCTGTAGAACACATTCGTTATCTTGGACTACATCTTGACAAACGACTAACCTGGAATCCTCACACAAGACTGAAAAGACAGAAAGCTGCACGCAGATTCCGACTATTACAGCACTTACTAGACAAACGGTCTAAACTTCCAATTCATTACAAAAGACTACTATCTACATTACAATAATAAGGCTCATCTGAACATACGGAGTTGAGCTTTGGGGCTCCACTAAACCTTCGAATTCCTCTCGTATCCAATTCCTTCCATTACAAACTCCCTAACCAACCAAACCCTAACCTTGCTTGTTTCTATGCTTCCCCTTCCATTCCTGGCAATCCTCCGAGGCATCTGAAAAGAAGATGGCCTCGTGACCTTATATTGTAAACTGTTTTTAGAGTTATACTACTGGGTAGTTCCTCTACATCCTGTATCATATCATTATGTCATTATGATCAAATTTACTGGTTGTATTTTTTTATACAGTTGTAAATATCAATAAATAAATAAAATAAAAATAAAAATTTCTCAAACTCCTTAAAAATAATTAATTCATATCGATGTGATAATCTCAATGATTAAAATATAAGATTTTTCGTCTTCTTAACAACTTTTATTTTTTATTTGTACACTTGTCGGACGCAGCAACCCCAGTTACGTAAACGGTCGCCAGGAGATGGTCTGATGTAATAAACATTAAAAATAAAAACCTATTATGAGGAAAATTGATAATAAGACAATTTTGTTTACTTATTAGGATTATACCTTCGGCTCATCTTAAATTATACTTTATTCATGATTTGTTTAAGTTGTAGTAAAGCACATTAGTTCAAGTTCAATAAAATCATTTTGTACTTAACCTAGTGTTAATTGGTAAAACATACATAAATTTATGTGGTCGTATTGTAAATATATATTTTTATTTAAGTTGTAAAAATATAATAATGGATAAACCTAGACTACGTTAATAAACGTAGACAGGAGTGAGAGGGTTCAGGTGCATGTAATTGACAATATTTGTTTAAAATTATTATTTATTACTTCTATGATTCCCTATAATATTATATATATAGCTTATATCTAGTTGTGAGTACATAAAACCCTAAATATCCTTAAAAAAAGACATATTTAATCACACAATCACGGTTTTACTAATGCAGTGGGTTTTCATTAGCAGTATAGTTTTTCTAGTAAATGATATTTTATGTCTTTGAACAAGACTTCATCCTAAAACATACTAATTCATTGCTTTTTTAAATTATTACTATTTTTAGTAGTCATATTTCAAAAATTATCTTGAGTCTGAATGGAGAAGTGTTCTTCAGTTTTTAATAATTAATTTATTCTGTACTGGTTGATCTTTCTTAAATTTGAGTTTTCGTTTATTTGATGCAAAACTTGTCTGAAAAATAATAATAATATTAATTATAATGAATAGATTTCTTCTCTATTACAATTTAAGTATATTAAAAAAAAAAAAACTAAAGTAGAAGGTAGAAATGGCATTTTTAATTTATGGAATTTCTGCTGCTCAAAAGTGAAATGAAACAAAAAAGGGTTATGCTTTTTTGAAAATATAGAATATTATTCTGTGAATATATTATAATAATTTAAGGGATTTTCAATTATGAGCAAACAATATGCATGGTATTCTTAAGAGTGGTGCTGGATACATTTCACTTACAAGGTTCTCTCTCTCTCTCTCTCTCTCTCTCTCTCTCTCTCTCTCTCTCTCTCGTTTATTCAACAGTCCCATTGGGTAGTGTATTTTAAATCCTATTTTGGTCATAACAAGAACAATGTTATTTGTTTTATTTTTTATTCATTGACTTATTTTATTTTGTATATATTTATTTATTTTTTCTCATAATTAATTTGTACTAATAAAATATTATTTTATATATATAATTTTATCTGATAATATTCTATTTTTGATCTCTTTCTTATTTTATTTTAATTTTGTTTCTTTTGTTTAAGAAGGATTTTATTTTGTAATTAACTCGTATTTATAGTATCATTTTATGTACCTAATATTTCCAGAGGGCATACATTTTCATTTCATTCTTATTATTTCAATAGCCTTTTTTTTTTTTTTAAGAAGTTAACATGTTTAAAAATATTCTTTTCTTTTTTAGTTATCTGTTGTACTTGTTTTCAAAAAACATATATTGTACCCATAAACGAGAATAATTTAAATTGCTCAATGAGACACTGTAGTCTCAGAGCATCATGGTTTATTGTAAAATTGTAAATAAATCAAGAACAATAAAATCTCTCTCTCTCTCTCTCTCTTTTAAAATATTCATTTATTTTTTTTTAGTATACAGACTTCGGAATAAATTAGTAAAATAAAACTTAATTTAAATTTATAAAGGAAGAACTTTTATAGTATTTTTTGTAAACTTAGTGGGAATGTACTGATTATCACTGTGTAATAGGCCAATGATATACCAGCAGTCTAGCCGTGCTTACTCAAGACAGAATGGTTAAATAGTTTGTAATAATTCAATAGTAAATAAAATAATAAAAAATTAATTTATATACTTACTAATAACATATACTATTTATTATTTCTGGAAAAGAAAAAGGTGGTTGAACAAGAGTGAACTGTTGGGCATGGCGTATGGTAGGACAAATGGAGTTCCAATGGGAGGTTGCTTGGATATCTGCCAAACGCATCAGTTCGTTGAGGAGAATAGAAGTGAGATGGACGGAACCTGGTAGTACAGGATTGAACAGAGAATTTGAAATGTAAGTTTTGCAGGGTATGTGAGGAGTGCTGAGTTCTAATCCCTTGTAATAGGAGAGCTGGTAGGAAACACTGACATCGGTACTTAGAGTAGAGCCACTTCAAATTGGTCTGATACTGGGTTTATATGGGTATCTGTGATGATCCCCAAAACAAATGGTATCAGGAAATCAATTTTACGTTTATGTTTAGCTTCGTATTCACCCGAAAGTTGACTTTAACCAAGCCACCATATAGTAAATGGTACCAAGAGGAAATTTCATTGTGGGAAATCGATATCTCAGGATCCATAAGACAAATAGACATCTATTAACACTCAAATTAAAGCTAGTTTAATATGCTATAAAGTAGTTTATAACATTTATTTTTGTAGGAATAGTATGAAATTGACATTAATTTATAAAAGAAACTTGTTTATACAAAAATTCATATGCAAAAATCATAAAAATTACTACTCCTACGAAGAAAAACGTTATCTTATGGCTCAAAGATATATTTTTTCATTTATCAAAACTTTAGCTCGAACAACTAGAAATCATCATATTATTAATTTATTTGGGCATATATCATGAAAACTTCTACTCCTCGGAAGATATAATAAAGTAATTTATTTTAATTATATTATTTCAATTTCTTGAGACAAGGTAATTATTTATTACATAAATCAAAACTTGTATCCTTTTTTGTCTCAACACTTTTTATTTTTCACCAGTCCAGCGTTTCGGCCATTTTAGCCATCCTCAAGGACATCTTCAATTATAATTTCTTCCTCACATTAAATTTAGAGTTACTTTTGCAAGCTATTCTGCCCAGGTCATTCTTAATTATAAGTTAAAAGCCTATTTTTTTTAAAAATTTAAAATCATAAATATGTAATTCTTCTTATATAAGATTATCCACACAAATTCACTACCATATAACAAAAAATAATAAAAAAAAAAAATTGGCTTTTAACTTATAATAATTGAATGAACTGGGCAGAATAGCCTGCAGAAGTAACTCTAAATTTAATGTGAGGAAGAAATTATAATTGAAGATGTCCTTGAGGTTGGCTAAAATGGCCGAAACGTTGGACTGGTGAAAAATAAAAAGTGTTGAGACAAAAAAGGATACAAGTTTTGATTTATTTAATAAAAAAGTAATTTATTTTTACCTTCGTTGGAGTAGTAGTATTTATAATATTTTCAAGTGAATATGAATTTTACATCTTCAATTTAAACTAAAACAACTAGGAAGTAATTTATTTCATCAAATATCAGGAAAACTACTACCCCTACGAAGATAAACGTCATAATCCACTTTATAGCACATTAAATTTAATTTGAGTGCTAAAATACAGATGAACGTCTTATGGTTTCTAAGATACGAATTTCCGACAATTAAAGCATGACACTGCTACTTCTATGGAACGTGTACTGATAAGATTCAAATTTTAACATTTATTCTACTATAGGTAGTTTCAAACATATAGACCTCCGAATAAAAAAATATAATTTTTTTAAATACTTTAAAACAGCCATTTTTATTTTTTCCTCCAAACTATACTTCACAGACTCATTCATTTGAAAACCGCAGTTTTCTTTAAAGTAATCTAGAATAGGGGTGAAATAGCATTATTTCCATCGGTCTCTTCTACAAAGTAGTGGATAACGGAATAGGGTATTAAAAGTTGACGATAATTATAAGAAATTGCAGTATCTGTATTGCAGTACGATAGACCAAAAGTTGGTATTAGTTTCATTTTACAAACATTAAAAAGATTCATGTATTTGTCATAGTAATAATTTTAATTATTTTATTAATTTATAATTCTAGCAGTTTGTAATTTTTCCTCTGATGAACTAAGTTGAATGTCAATTCTTCTGGATTATTATGAAACAAACTATTTTTACATTTAAAATGGTAATAGAAATGTTAAGTTAATCAACGAAATTCCTTTTTCATTAAGTATCTTATGCAGTGCGTGCATTACAAAACTTGGTCTGGTGGCAATTGCGAGATTCGCATCGTAGTGAGAAAAGGCAGTTATTTCACCCTAATATCTGATTACTATAATGAAAACTATGTATAATTACTAATCAAAATGGATGAGTCGATCAAGTATAGGTAGGGGGAATAAAAAATGGTAGCTGTTTCAAAACGTTAAAAAAATTAATTTTTCATATCTTTAAAAGTACCAACCAAAATAGAAAACTTAAGAGATCATCTTTTAAAGTAGAGTAAATTTTCTAAACTATGAGTCGTTATAGAGCTATTTGCGTTCAATAGTTCCCATCGTACAAGTTTATTAAAAACAGAATTTATCAAAAATAAATTGAAAAATCAGTAGTTAGTGAATTTATTTTGGGAAATCTATATCTCAGGAACCAAAAGACCTACAGATGTCTGGTATCACTCAAATAAAGCTAGTTAAACGTACAAAGAAGACGTTCTTAACGACCTTCGTAGGGGTAGTAGTTTGCTAAAATAAATTAATTTCTAGTTATTTTAGTTTAAATTTAAAATGTAAAACTCATACTGGGATGAAAATAATATAAAAACTACTACTCTAACGATCATTAACGTTATAAAATACTTTATTGTATCTTCCGAGGAGTAGTAGTTTGATACTTTCCCAAATGAATTAACAATATAACTGTTAATAATAATAATATAGTTGTTCGAGCAAATTTTATTTATTTATGAAACTTTATAGCTCAGGAACCAGTGAACGAACAGATTTCTGATAGCAATATAATTAAAGAGGGTTTGATGTACAATAATATGGTTTATAACGTTTTTATTTGTAGTTTTAAAGATATTTATATTTTAATATTAATTTTTCTAATCATATTGTGTCCAAACCACTGGAAATCAATGTTTTTTTACAAATTATGATGAAGTTTGTCGAGTATAGTTAGATGGAATAAAAAAATAGTCCCAAAACGTTAATTTTTTTAAAAAATATATTATTTCTTTAGACAAGGTAATTATTTATTAAATCAATCAAAACTTGTATCCTTTTTTGTCTCAACACTTTTTATTTTATTTTAATAGTCCAACATTTCGGCCATTTTAGCCATCCTCAAGGACATATCTTTTTTATGTATTTACTTTTAGTATCAGTTAGTTTTTTAATGTACATATCTGTATCAAAAATTATTCATGTACGATCTTAGTTTCAGTTATCATTAAGTGTGGCCACACTCTTTTTGGCCAATTTATGTTGTAAAATTAAAATTACCTTAAAATTGTTCTAAATAGAATAATAAAATTATTTTTTATTTAATTTCATTCAAATGCTAAAGTTTCCATGGATACGACCCTTATTCATGAATGAACCATAGATAAATAAATATCTTATCCGTGGCAATTTTAGCTGTTAGTTTTAACTATAGCTAATTTTTGTCCATCTCTGGTTACGGGATAGTTTGCAACCGAAATTTTATAAAGATTAAAACATTTACAATGATAACCAATTACGATTAACGATTGTTTAACTACCGAATCTCGGATGGGTTTGTAGAAGAAGGGTTTGTCCGAAAAGCAGTAACTGAAGTTTTATGACTACCCCGTTCTAATCTGTGGTCCTTCTTTGTTTACGATTGAGGGTAATTTACTGGACCAAATAGTGAATGAATGGAATTGGAAAAGTATGATTGGTTCGTCTTGTTAATTTTGTTTGAAGGAGGTAAAAAAAAATCATTTTTAATACAGTGTATTCGGTTTAATGCACCAACTATAACCATTAAATTCATTAAAATATTTTTGGTCTTGATTGGATCGAGGAATCAGTAGTAGACCAGTTTTACAAAAGGATTCTATCCGGTATACCCAATTTTAGTATAAGTACCGCCGAAGCGAGTACTGGTACATCCATGCCATACATGGAACATCCAAAAGATATAAATTGCCCACATACTTGACAATATTTACAGCTGAACTTCAGGCGATTTCAACAATACTTCATTTATCTATAGAAAGTGAATACTCAAACATACTCATTTGTATAGATTCAATGTCTGCACTCCATCTTCTATCAGTCTATCAATCTTCAATCAAAGCGGACCTACGATGGCCAAAATTCACAACTATATAGACATGCTAAAACATCATAAAAAAAGTGTCTCCTTTCTCTGGACTCTAGGGTACTCAGGAATAGCTGGAAATGAGACAACGGATAAAGCGGCTAAAGAGGCTGCTAGAATGAACATTCTACCACTCCAAATTTACGAGCTGAAAGACATAAAGGCATTTTTAAGGAACAGAATCCGAAAAAGTTGGAATGCAATGTGGGCTGACGTACCACTCACCAATAAACTAAGAAATGTAAAAAAAAATAAACACAAAAGTGGACAAGTGCCATAAGGGGAAACATAAGAGAAGAAGTGGTTGTTGCAAGAGTAAGAATAGGACATTCTAAATTAACCCACCCCCACTTAATCACAAAAGAGGACCAACCTATATGTCAAACCTGTCAGTCCCCACTATCGATAAAGCATATAATTGAAGAATGCTCATTATTTCGTCAAGCCTTCGAAAATAATAAAATTCCTCGTACAAGAGAATTGGCCCTTAAAGACTCAGCAGAATCCATAGACAAAATAATAAAATTTCTGAAAGAAACTCAACTTTATACTAAAATATAATCCACCAATATCGACCAGTGTAAAAAGGAAATAGTCTACATTAAACTATCAAATGTCAAAGACAAGAAGATAAATAAAATAAAAAGGGTGTAATTATTATTACAACCATTACACTCCCACTTCCATGTTTTACAGTAAATGAGAAGTTTTGCTTCCAGAATTCTTCACTGTTCCTTTGCCACATAGTTTTTGACTGAGAAAATGTACATAGAACAAGAGCCCCGGGTAAAAAGTCAGTTATTTTACCCCAAGTTTTGATTAGTTTAATAAAAAATATGTATAATTACTATCTAAATTTGATGAGTTTGCCCCGTATATGTAGGGGGATAAAAAATAATGGCTGTTTTATAACGTTAAAATAACAATTTTCATTCGGAGCTATATATTTTCAAAATTATCAGCGACACTGGAAAATACAAAAAAAAATATCATTTAAAGAAAAGTAAATATGATAAAATATGAGTCCTAATAGAGCTATTTAGGTCCAATAGTAAAACTACTAACAACACTAGAAAACCTAAGAGAACATTATCCGAAGTAGAGTAAATTTGCTAAAATATGAGCCCTAATAGAGCTATTTACGTTTAATATTTCCCAAGAAATAGCTTTTTAAAAAAGGAACATTTCACAAAAATGTACTGAAAAATTAGTAGTTAGTGAATTTATTTTGAGAAATTCTATCTCAGAACCATTTCAGGAACAGATATCTATTAGCGCTCAAAACAAAGCTAGTCGAATGAATTATAAAGTAATTTATAATGTTTATCTTTGTAGGAGTAGTAGTTTTTAAGATAATTAAACTACATATGATTTTTCAGTGCATTTTTTTTTTATGAAATGTTACTTTTTAAAAAGCTATATCTCGGGAAATATTAAACGTAAATAGCTCTATTAGGGTTCATATTTTAACAAATTTACTCTACTTCGGATAATGTTCTCTTTGATTTTGTAGTGTTGTTAGTAGTTTTAACTATAATGAACTCCATTTTTCGAGACTAGGTTATTTTAACACAGAGTACCTCAAAACATTTTATTTCCATCAAATGATCGAATTCAAAATTTTGCAAGATCGCTGTTTTCCTTACATTATTAAAATAGTACATAGTACAAAAATAAAATAGTAAGTGAAAGTAAAAATTACTTAAATTAGTACTTTTTAGAAATTAAGAAGGATTACGTTGAGTTTTTTTGAACTGTTTGAGATGGAAGGAGTCTACTCTGATAGATTAGGCGTGGGCGTGTTTGTTCTTTGCTCAACTCACAAGGGGCAGTTTGTTTGCGAGCTTGTGTACTATTAAGCAAGAAGCTCTACTATCTACTTAGTTCTCTGACCTTTTAAACGCTGCCTGCAATACATTTATACAAATTTATAAAGCTGGTATTATATTTTATAATAATAAATATAACAACCGACAATAATTAATTTAATACTTGTTTTAAAGCAATTTTAGAATCTTCTTTGTCTAACTGAATCATTTCACTCACAATAAAATTCCCAATATGCGTCTCTGTTAGATTATGCTCATTTGGAGTAAAGCTAGGATTTTTATGAAATTTAAAATGCTAAGTATGTTCATATACAGTGATCGAATAAAGTATTAGCACACCTTGTCTTTTATTTATATAATGAATTTAAATGATAATAAAATAGTTTGAGGTTCCTAAATAAAATGTACAATTAAAACTTGTTAAAAAAACTGTAAAAATTCAATTAAAAATATTGATCATAATAAAAATTTATTTAAACATAATATAAACACAAGAAAAAAAGTATTTGTACACTAAATTTGTTCACTTAGTCTTGTTTGTAAATTTGAGTATAATCCTATTCTTTTCTATAAGAATATAGATATAAGTATTATAAAATATTTCAATCTATTAGGTCTGTTTTAATTTAACCGATCCTAATGCCAAAAAACAAGTATTAATTTTTCTACCGTCAGATACATATGAAGAAACGGGCACAACTACCAATAACCGGCGTAAAGGGCGTTCAAGGAAGTAAATGAAAGGTAGAAAAAAAAAATCAAAATTGGAGCGATAAAAAATTCAGGAGTTAGTGAAAGTGTCCTTTAAAGGCTTACATGGTAGAATCGACTACTGGGCAGAAAGCACGTGGAAGAATGGAAAAGAAAAAAACTAGGAGGGTACGATGGGAGAATTTAAAGGTTTTAGACTGGATGGAAGTGATCAAAATCGGCGATCGTCTACAGGAAGGTGGGGTCTAGTAGGGGTAAGGAGATAGAGCAATACGAGGGTCCATTCAGGGTGATGATCGTTAGATAACACAACCTAGTACCATTAATAAGTGGCAGGTAGGGGAGAACTGTCCATATGGAGCAGTTAAAACTTCCGGCAATCACAAAATAAAGGCTGGAGTGTCCTCATATTGCCACAACCAGATTATATTAACCGTCCGCCTCCAAACTCCTTCTTCAATCTCTCCTTGATCAGGATCCATTATCTCCGGTGAATTTTTCAAAGTCCGATACCGCCTTCCTCAGATCCTGGGTGGTTGCTGTACGGACTTTCATCCATATTAGCGTCATGGAATGAGCTTGCACTAAAAAGACTTCCGGAGAAGTGTTCCCTTCAGATAAAGGTTGATTGGCTGGAGCTTGAGGTTGGTTATTTTGGTTCCAACCCTCCAGGTTCAGAACTGCAGCTCTCGCTACGTTCCGAGGGGAGTTACTGCCTGAGTCAGCTGTTACTTCGATTTCAGCTGACTGAGAAGATCAGCTGATCGAACATATTATATCATATATGTATATGAACCTGATGATGCCCGGATTGGCCGAAACGTCGGACATTTAAGAAAAATAAAATGTGTTGAGACTAAGATGGATAGGAATTAAATTATTTATTTTAACAAAATTAACTAGGCTCAAGAAAGTGTTTAAGATTATAAATTATATATTTTAATTTTTATTCAATATTGGGTACAAAGCAACCATATTTATTTTTCAAAACGATATTCTATATTTACCTAAAGATAGTCGTTCAAGACGTCTCTACTCTATGCTTAGGAAAACTTGGGAACAAACCTGAAATCGAGTGTATTAAGTCTTTACTGCCCCTCCCCTGAGCACGGTGTACTTTTAAGAACGAGTTTCGTTAATTATTCAGGTAGCTCTAAAATATTCAGAAGGTAAAGTAGTAGCCTATTGTGGAGGTAAGGAACTTGAATAAATAAAAATTAGAAAAGACTTGTTACGAAATTCACTATAGAGTAATTTAAAAAAAAAAAAGAAATTCATTCTACAAGAAATTTCTCTTCCCATTTACACCAAGTAGGTTTATATTCATTGATAGCTGATATAAATTCCAATGGTTTAACATTCCACAGAAAAATGAATTGTTTTTTAATAAGAACTAAAGGAAGTTTATTAAGGTTTTGTTGAAAAAAGAAGTTTTAAGTTAAAGCTACTCTTTCACGGTAAATATTATTGATGCAATATTGAATATCATAAATATATTGACTATTTGAGGAATTAAAATAATATTGACCCGTTTTATATATCTGAATAATTATATAATTTGAATTTTACAAGAAAACGTTTTGTTTATGAGAAAAGATGTGTTTTAATTTATGATAGAATATTTCTCAATTGTTTTCCTGTGTCTGAATAGTTTATTTATCTTTAGTTGAAGCTAAAACGTGACAATGAACTCGATCAGAGGGAAGAATATGACTGTTGAAATAAAGTAAACAATGAATTTGTTAATTTAATGTGAGCATTAAAATTTTTGTGGGGAATATTTTTACTGTTATTGCTCCTTTGTTTACTCCTGGATAGTTCAAAGCGATTTATTATCATCACTTTCTTCTTGACAGTTATGGGAGATGTTTTATTTTCAAAGTGAATATTATAAATTCAGTTAAAAATTTAAATAAAAAAAAACACCGTATGCGTAATAACAAGTTCTTTCCTAAGAGATGGATTGTTATTAATTTTGTTCTTACATATATCGGTGGGAATGCTACTGATGTATACGAATAATGAAATTTGGTACCGTGGTGCTGTATCTTCCAGTACACGTTACGGCCCCAGGTATATTTTGTCCTATGCATCAGTAAAACTGAATAGCTTACTTACAACTCTACATACGTCTCCAAATTTTTTGTAGAACGGTGGGCTTGTGTTGAAGTAGTAATTTTCAAAAAAATAAAATAGAAGGCCAGGAAAGGCAAAAATTATAAACAAAAATTATTTTTCTATAAATTCGTATTTTAGGACTTGGTGGGAGTAAGGAATATAAATATTGTTCCTGCCAGAAATTCAACAGTATAGCAAAAGAAAACCAAGCTGTAATACAATCAGGAAAAATGTTAGTTTTCTTTATATCTCAATTTTTCCTTTTTCTCCCTTTTATTAAAATTCTTTAATATTTTGCCATACTACAGTCATTGTTGGGTAAAAATATGTTAAAAATTGTTATTTAAAGAAAATTAAAAAATCCTAGAAAGCTTTGAGCAACTGTTTATTAGGTAATATTTATTTTTGTGACTTAAGCTCTGAAATTACAATCATAAAACGAATAGTTAAGAATATCAGAGGCATTGATTATGGATATATTTAATCGATATTCATACAAACAAGAGATGCTAACCTTGATAGTTGTGTGACAAGTTACACTCGCTGTGAGCATCTTACCCTGACTGAAAGAACAACGGTAACTTTCTTGGTGTATCGGCGATATAGTGAGTCTGGAGTAGGTGGAGATCTCTAGGTGCCCGTTTTGGAATGACCATTCCTTTAGAAGATTGAATAAATAATATTTACTATATTGTTTTGGGATAGCACCTTATACAATGCAAATTTCCCTACTAATTATACTTTACAATTTTCTCTATTATATATTTTGTTAAAACAAATCGAATGGGGAAAAAAAACCCAAACATTATTAAATTTAAAAAAATACAAACATTGGATAGAATAAAATAGACATCATTGGGCTGCATGAAATACATGTCATTGATTTATTTTTACATTAATATAATTACTTAATATATGTTTAGTTTTTTTAATCATGTTCTGGCCACTAAGGATCACGCGAATATCATTGGTTAAGCTCCTTTGGGAGTCTTGATTTTCTTTCATCCCATCATAGTTTCATGATCCTCGATTGCTTAGTTCTTAATATATGTTTAGTTCTTTTGTGTTTCTATCAACGGGTTGTAGTTTTAATGTATTTTCCTATTTCTGTGGTTAGATAATGTATTCTTATGTTTATAATGTCGATATTTAAATTGACTATTATTTATTAATATCAATAATTTAAATGAGAGATTATAGGAATAGAAATGCTTTCACATATTTCTCACATTGCCGATATACTGAGTCTTAAGGAGGTCAGGTCTTCACCTTTGAATTTTTTTTAATGAGATTTCGATTTTTATTTAATGAGAGCATTAAAATTTTTATGGGGAATAGTTTTACTGTTATTGCTCCTTTGTTTACTCCTGATAGCTCAAAGCGATTTATTATCATCACTTTCTATGGTACTTAAAGGTTAATAGGAGATGTTTTATTTTCAAAGTGAATATTATTAATTCATTTAAAAATTTAAATTAAAAAAAAAACCGACAGCGTAATAACTTCTTACGTCCTAACAAATGGAATGCTATTAAATTTTCTACTTAAATATATCGGTGGAAATTTTGGTGATATTATCTACGGATAATGAAATTTGGTATACTACTCGTATGGCTTTCACTACGCGTTGCTCCTTACAGGTATATTCCATCCCATGCATCTGTGCTTATAAACAAAACAGGATATCACATATTACATCTTTTACTTACAGCTCTATATACGTCTCCTAAATTTTTGTAAAACGGTGAGCTCATGTTGATGTAATAAAAAAAAATAATGGAAAACCAGGGAAGGCGAATTATGAACAATTTTTATTTTTATATTTTTATTTAA
>NW_027111016.1:59333-59871 GCF_000696795.3 Halyomorpha halys | reverse complement strand
ATATATATTGACATATACGTATTTTAGGACTTGGTGGGTTTAGGACTTAACAAAAGATAATCTATCCGCAGAGCAATAAGAAAAGATGGTTTAAGCTTCCTTGTTCTGATATTTCAGTTTTCCCTTTTTTTCTCATTTTTTCATTAATAAATTCTTTAATATATGAATGTGTTTAGATATAAAAACTTTTATATTTAATAATATAAAAATGTGTTTAGAAGTTTATAAATCTTTTCACGTATTTTATTCCTAAATATCACTCTGGAGAAAATATTGAAACAGTCCAATAATTGTATTTTCAAAATCTCTTATAATTTATAAATTATAGATTTCCGTAAGTAAAAGATTTGTTCACTTTCAATGAAACTACTGTATTATATAGTGAACTGGGAAGGTGTTTTTTGTATTGATGAATAATAAGAAATAATTGGAGAAGTTTTTCGGGAGGGTGCGGTCAGCAAAGAACAACATAAATAAACAAAACCATATTTATTTATTTTATGCCGACGTTTCGACCTGAGTTTCAGGTCATCATCAG
>NW_027111016.1:58462-59283 GCF_000696795.3 Halyomorpha halys | reverse complement strand
GGTCAGCAAAGAACAACATAAATAAACAAAACCATATTTATTTATTTTATGCCGACGTTTCGACCTGAGTTTCAGGTCATCATCAGGGGTTATGGTGTAGAAGGTAGGCCAGCAACTCAGGTCGAAACGTCGGCATAAAATAAATAAATATGGTTTTGTTTATTTATGTTGTTCTTTCCTGACCGTACCCCCCGACAAACTTCTCCAATCATTAATCTACGGTCAACTATATACACCTCAATAAGAAATAATTGATATTGTATGATATATATTTTCCAGCTAGAGGTATTATGTAAATCTAGCCTAAGCTATCTTATTTTGTTATATTCTAATAAGCTGCGGATTAGACGATTTCATTTGCATAATTTTGGTCATTTACATTCCGAGATATTACAGAAAAATTTTAATATTTTTACTTTTAATTGCGTGGAGCGATTATGTATTAGGTGCAGATGTATTAACAAAAACATTTGGATTGATATGAATGGTCGCTTATATTTTTTTTGTGACATACGCTAAATCAATACACATAAAACGAACAGTTAAGAATATCAGAGGTATTGATTATGTATATATTTAGTCGGTATACATACAATGAAGAGAAGCTAAACTTGACAGTTTTGTGGCAAGTTCCACTATCTGTGAGTGTCTTACACTGACTAAAGGAACAACGGTAACTTGCATAGTGTAGTGCCGATGCAAGTTACCGTTCATGGTGCATTGCCGATATAAGGGGTATTCATGATCTATGTTAAAACGTGTTAAATGGAAAAACTCGTGTTAAATCGAAAAAAATTGCCTTCTTTTGCCGTGGTAAAACG
>NW_027111016.1:56170-57852 GCF_000696795.3 Halyomorpha halys | reverse complement strand
AGGCTTATACAACAAGTTGCTGAGAAATCCGCTAGGGGCTCTTATGCATTTAACGTTTAACATGACTTCAAATAGGGCTGCTCACAATCCTATAGTTATAACATTTAACATGGTAAAACATATAACATTTAACACAACATCATGAATACCCCTATAGTACGTCTGAAGAAGGTGGGGATCTGCTAGTGCCATTTTCGGAATAAACACTCTTATAGATCATGGTGTAGAAAGGAAACCCGTGTAACTATGCCTCAATTCAAATTACAAAAGAAAGGTTAACAACAGTTAGAACAGAAAATGTGGTTTTAATTAGAGATTTTAATGGATACTAAAAGACACAAATAAATTGTTAAAAAAGAAAAATTTGAATCCTGACAGTTATATTGAACTAATGTATACAATAAAACATTTAAAAAAAACATTATTAAAAATCGGCATCTATGTTACCCTTTTAATCAATCTTGGCCCACCAAATAATGTTTTATAACTACTATAAAGAATAGATGGTATCCATGTTACTCCTATATAGGAGAAACCAAGAACCACCCCAGATCCCGTATTTCTCAACACAAGTTATCCAATGATGCTGATGCTGGATTGCTGCTTCCAATTATTGTGTTATTATTGGTGCACGTTCAGCAAAAAAAAAATTTAACTTTCGCACTCACTCCTGGGTTTCGGCACCACTTAAGTATCGTCGAGAGGAAACAGTGAATAAAAGGATGTGAAATGACTATTACGAACATGGAAACAGGACTCTGACTGAGAGCGATCTTCTTGAGCTGATGAAGAAAGAAAATTACCCGCACTACAAGACCTTCGTGTATGGGTGGAAGGAGGCTGTGGGCTCTACTCACTTCTTCCTGAAAGTTCTCTCTATAGAAGAGCAAGATATATTTTGTAGCAAGAGCAAGGTGTGTGCACAGCTATGTAAATGTTTGTCATACGCAGCAATGAGTTGTACCCACTGCTGCGAACACCCGTATTATCTAATAGGCAGGGTAGGGTGATAAAAAAAAAAAATAATAGTAAGTCAATACCAACCCTGGCATACGCAGAGGATATTAATTTCTTCGGGAGATCACTTCGCGGCCTAAAGGAGACTTTGGCTTTTGGCTCTCGAACAACCTGCACGGAGTGGGACTCTGTAAAAATGAGAACAAAAATCAAGGATATGGTTGCGAATATGAATGCACCACATCCACAGATCTCGATTGGTGACTTCACATTCGAAACGGTCCAACATTTGTTTTTCTTGGCTCCCGAAAAAATATCTTAGGCGATAAATTATTTTGGCCTGCGGCAGTATTTAAGTAATCTCCAGGAAACAAAAGCTGTACAAGACGTTGATTCTCCCTGTCCTTGCATATGGAGTGAAAACGTTATATAAAATTATAGTAAGGTAATTAATTTAAATAATAAAATTGTTGTTGATTAATTGAATTGTTGTATGCATATTATGAACTGTTGTATGCATATTATGAACTGTTGTATGCATATAATGAATTTTGTAGATTACTTGATGATGAGGTGATAGCCCTAAAACGTTATCTATGATGCATTAAAATAAAGAATTTTAATTAGGAGATTCTTTCACAACTCATTACATTAATAAAAACTCATGCAGTAAAGGACCTATAATATTAATAGTTATTAACAATTTTTGTTCTTTTTGACATTTT
>NW_027111016.1:27378-54522 GCF_000696795.3 Halyomorpha halys | reverse complement strand
AACAATATTAATAAAGTATACACATATATTTTCTTAAGCTAATCAACAAAAACAACTGTAGCTTACAAAAAGAAATTAAAATTAATTTATTTACACTATAATATTTTATTTAGAAAATCGAGTATCAGTTTTCTTGACAAATAATAATTTATTTCTGATTTCTGTTAAGGCTTACACTGAAAAATACTGATTAAATATTAAAATTAAAATAATGTTGTAGGAATTGAGTTTGAAATAGAAAAAGAAAAATTATAAACTTGATCCTACACACCGGATTGTTTAAGTTTATACATTTCTTTTCTTCAGCCCAAACGCCGTGATGAAGTTCCTCAAAATTTGAGTCTTCATTTATTTGATACAAAAAGTTTCTGGAAAAAAAATCATTAATCAATATATAGTAATTTCTCGAAGGAAGAGAATGAAATTCTAGTAGTTAAATTAGTTTATAAAATGAAAACCACTATAACTTTTCAAATTTGTGACTGGTATAAAATATTTTAACAATCAGTTTAGGTAAGTTCCTTTATAGAGTGAAACTTCTTTATCGACGTTCTATAATTCAAGAAAAAAATTTATTTAGGAAATAAATTGATGGAACGGAAGTAGTAGGGGAAACGCTGGTAAATTCTATCAGAAGTATTTTGTATATTGGAATAGGAGAGTATTAGATTACAGTAGCTCAACAATCTCGGCATTGTCAGTACGATTGAGTGAGATAATTTAAGCTTCTACTCTCCTAGTATAATGAAAAACATTTTTCAACTTAAAGTGACTTAAATTGTACTATTCTAATTATTATTATTATTATGATGGAGAAAATATTTTTTCTACCAGCTATAAGAAGGAATGCTTATTGTTCTTCTTTTTAATGAGCTATAATTAAAAATCGTATCTTGACGGTAAAAGGTAGAAAGCATAGTACCAAAAATGGAATAATAACGAGTTTTTGAAAATTATAATTAAAATATCTTGCTACAGTCCAAAATCCTTCGCAAAATCCTTAATGCTCCTTACTTTGTCACAAATCAAATCATTCATCAGGACCTCAATGTCCCCTATGTTGCCGATTTGGCCAGAACCAGATACCAATCCTTCCATAATAAACTTCCCAACCACCCAAACCAACTCGTTTCTAACCTGGCTTCTCCTTCACTACCTAATAATCCTCCTAGAGGTCTGAAAAGAAGATGGATTTTCGAAATTTTCTCCTTTAGAAATATTTTGGAGTTCTATCAATGAGTAGATTCTCCACATGTTTTTATCATGTCATTCTATCACTTACAGCAAATTTACTTGATGTGTATATATGTATACAGTTGTAAATATCAATAAATAAATTATTAAAAAAAAAATATCTTGAAACTAGAGTTTTTTACTGTAAGTATTACTATAATATAAGGAATAATTTTTACAATAGTAATATTAACGAATACTTACTCAATTATTGCCGGAGAAGGAACCCACAGAATACTCTACCCTCAACACACAATGGCTGAGCGGGTTAAAAAAACTTTGGCTGTAGCAGGAGTCTCCAAAAATAAGGCTAGCGCCGCCATCTTCGATTTTGTTTATTTTGATGGCATACTATATTTTAAAAAATTATTTAGCGTAATGATATCGAATAAATATATATATGATGTGTAGGAAACCTCTTGGATAATGATTTTATTAAAGTAGCTTCCTGTAACAGTTTCTAATTTACATTTCATTGGTATCAAGGTTAAATAATTTCAACGGCTGAATTCTAGTCTAGTTACAATAATAATATAATACGTTAGTGTGATATTATCAGAAAAATGTAATAGTTTTGCGTTTTTAGTTGACTACAAGAAAGAAGCAATGAAAAAATAAATAAATAAATAGAAACAAATACGCTCAATTGTCAGTTTTCGACATACTAACTTCGATTCATTCGATTCTTCACGAGACAATCTACAGGTCACACATATACAACATACTCTAGACAACAGACCTGGCGTACAGAATGAAAATTGAGATTAACCACGACAAGTCACAACGTGTTTTGTCTCGTAGAGTAAATTCGACATTACTCAACGACACAAATCATACCTTCTGTTTACATAGACAATCACCCCATAACACAAATAAGCCCTGTAACCTATACAGGACTTCACATAATGGGGCCTACACCCCTAGACGAAACTTTTTTTTTTTGATAATTTATTTATTGATATTTATAACTGTATACATATATACACATCAAGTAAATTTGCTGTAAGTGATATTATGACATGATAAAAACATGTGGAGAATCTACCATTGATAGAGCTCCAAAAACATTTCTAAAGGAGAAGATCTCGAGGCCATCTTCTATTCAGCCGTCTAGGAGGATTATTAGGTTTGAAGAAGAAGCCAGGTTAGAAATGAGTTGGTTTTGGAAGTTAGTTGGGAAGTTTATCATGGAGGATTGGTATCTGGTTCTGGCCAAATCGGCAACATTGGGGACATTGAGGTCCTGATGGATGATTTGGTTTGTGACAAAGTAAGGAGCATTAAGGATTTTGGACTGTAAGAATTTGATTCGAGAGGAATTAGATGGTATACACGAAACGTAAAACGCTAAATTTCCAACTGAGAAAATTATATTCCATATGCGTTCTAAATTATCCCTCAGACAGGAACTTAACGTACACAATTAATTACTAATGCCCATATAAACTTACGTTAGCCAATTTATGGATCGGCTAAAAAGACGGGATTAAAAAAAATACTAATTGCATTTAAAACCAGACCATTAACACCAACTTTTATTCTTATTGCATCGAACTACATTCTTACGTCTTTCAAACGGTTTCACGATACACGACATGGAAATTAAAATAAATTTGG
Source organism: Halyomorpha halys (assembly GCF_000696795.3). Taxonomy (NCBI): domain Eukaryota; kingdom Metazoa; phylum Arthropoda; class Insecta; order Hemiptera; family Pentatomidae; genus Halyomorpha; species Halyomorpha halys. Next base: position 51,672 of record NW_027111016.1, on the reverse strand, counting down.
ACGGCAGATGGTGACAAATGACATCCCTGACGTAACTCGCGCAGTTTAGGTACAAATCGAGATGCAAGTGACTTGCATCTCGATTTGTGCCTGCTATGTATTGGTCTTTTGACAATCCTGGGTATTATTGTGTTTCGTCATCTGCCCCTATATCTTGACATATAAGTAATAATGTAATAATCTATATTTTATGGCAACCTTTATCTCAATCACTTTAATCATAATAATAAAATTGTAAATAAATACTTAGTTTCTTTATGTACTTTATAAACTATTATATAACCTAATATACCATCCTTTATTATAATATATAATTAATGGTAACAACATTTTATAAGTATAAAGGTATTTGATTGGTAATCTGGTAAACACACAAATAGCCTTTGGAAAATAATTCAATTATAATAATAGTTTTTTAGGACTCAATAGATAATTAATTAATTAACTTATTTTTGGATAATTGCCTTCAGCGATTATCCTGGCGTCCCGATTAAGTCTCCATAGCGTGCCTAAAATTGATTTTTTGCTCAAGTCTTCCATTGAGGATTGATTTAGTCCTAGAATGGATATTCACTCAAAATATGTGGAATAACACTGGTGGGAATCGACCCCATAACATTCTGTCCCAAGCCCTCAAGGATATTCCCCTCAACCTGCTCAGCTATCTTGAACTCGTGTCTAGAATCTTAAGCACTTATCTAAGTCCATTACTACTGCTTATCTAAATATAAGATAAAAATACCATTGGTAGTCTCTTTTATCCAGTCCACGTACGAAGCGACTTTCGTGTTGACTGCTGGCTCGTCGCCACCACAGTATCCACCAAAGGAGACAATTGCTGCTTGGAACATACGAGCTGTATTTGAGTCGATGACTATGAGAGGGCCTCCGCTGTCCATCTATTAGTTATTTAAACTATTGAAAGTTATTTTTTTCTTATTTAGTCTATTAAAAAAAAGTGTAATATACCTGGCAAGTATCTTTTTCTGGGGCAAACGTACAGACCTGCTTACCGCTCGATGCCGTATTGTTGAAGGCAGCGACACACCGATTAATAGAGACTACTGGTAGTATCACCTTCAAGAGGACTTCTGAAGTAGGACCACCGAAGGAAGTAGTGCCCCATCCTAGAATATAATGACGAAAGTACTGACCTTGACCAGGCAAATAGAGTAGATAGAAAAAAGAAGGAAATATATAATTAATGTATCCCTTTCCTTGAAGTAAATGTTCCGTGAAAGCTTCGGGGAAAGAAACTTCAACGTGATAGTCTTCTAGTCCAGTGCTCATAGAACTATACCAAGAACAATAAGGATCTTCATGGAGGATCATTTTGGCGGTATTAAAGACGTGGCGAAAATGGCAGATGGGATAATTCTGCACATTTTTTATCTACATTATTTTATATATCTATTAAATTTAATATTTATTACGTTTAACTTTTAGCTTGATTACTTATTTATTCTATTTTTATTTTTGTATGCATGTGTTAGTTTTTTTTTATATATAAATATATTGTCACATACAACTTATTTACCTATTGTATTATTTTGTACAGTTTTAAATTACATTAAATAAATAAAAAATATATATATTGTCAATTGGGGTGACCATATTGGGTTTCATCTATGTATACCTATTTTTTTTACTATATTTAAAATGATTATATCATTTTTTTACTTTAAACTTATGTTTACTTTTATGTACGATGGAAAAAAAAGATAAACAATTTTGAATAATTGAAATAATGGAAAAAATAAACATATTTAAAAAATGATAAAAAGCTAGAAAAAAAAATTAAAATGTTCAAGGAATGAAATAATAAATTATAAAAAGGAAAAACTAAATCATCTATTTAGTGCATAATGCATATTAGTGTGACTATTTAGGATCAAAAAATGTTTTACTAGTCATAAGTATGCTGTGTATGAGGCAACTCAAGTTGGGCAGCATAGCATTTTTGATAGTGTTTTTCTCTCTATAATTCATAAATAACTTTGTATTTTTATATTATAGGTGGGTTGGGCGCGGAATCCAATACTATACTTAATTATTATTCTCCTAAAGCTATATCTATTTGTCATTTTCTAATTGTAATATGTGGTCGTTCAATTGAATGATTAAAATTGTTGTAATTTACTTTGAATAATATTCATATCTTTATTTTTAGTTGTTTTAACATAAAGTTATAATCAAATTAGTCAATCTATTTCGATGTTAATTTTTTTTTTTTTAGATACGATACTGCTTTATTCATCATGCGAATATCATTTCTTCCTAACTTGCCCAACTCATTTTTCTCCTTTCCTTTCTTCCCACATCTTCCTAATTCTTTCAGACTGCACTCTTATGTTTTCTTCACTCCATACTCTCCCCCTCCCCACCTCTTTGGCACCCACCTTTATCTTACCCTTACCTTAATTTTTCCCTGTATTCATCTCCATTGAGGCAGTATCAACTTGAGATTCTTAATTTCCCTGTTCCTTTCTTCATCTGCTTGATGTACAACCCCCTCCCTTCCCCCCTCCGCCCCCTTTATATCCCCACGTTTTCCCCAAAATCTCCCTAATAATTCTGCTTGGGTTCAACCTGACTATATGACCGTAGAATCGCAGATTCCTTAACCTAATATATAATTGTAAAACCTAAAAATATATAATTGTTAATGACATTAATTATGTGTATACCTAAGATTAGCAGAATTTGTACATAACTAAAATGAAACAACTAAAACAATTTTTGTTACTAAGGAAAATACAAAGACATAATTAATCTTTATTTTTAACCAAATTATTAATTCTACTTCAACAAAAAAATATATTACTATAAACAAACGGAGTTAAAAGTAAAGAAGTTTCTGCGGAGTTAAAAATACATTTATGTAAGACATGTCGTTTTCACATTTGTGTGTTCTTTTTCAGGAAGAAAAATCATATGAATGTAGAAGATATACTGTACCCAGATCAATGATGGTAAACAGTATTTACTCGTATACAACCTTCGCGGGGAATGTTGTATACAATATTCAGTTTATAATAAGGAGTATAGTAAATAATAATGTATAATAGGTATATAGTAAATAAGGATCAGCATATAGCTAAAATGAAACAACTAAAGGACCATAGGTTGTTGTGGTAAAGATATAATTTTTTAATTATATTGTTTCAATTTCTTGAGATAAGGTAATTATTTATTAAATAAATCAAAAATTTTTATCCTTTTTTGTTTCAATACTTTTATTTTTCACTAGTCCAACGTTTCGGCCATTTTAGCTATCCTCAAGGATATCGTCCATTATAATTTCTTCCTCACATTAATTGAAAGTTACTTCTGCAGGCTATTCTGCCCAGGCCATTTCCTTTATTATAAGTTAAAAGTCTATATTTTTTTTTATTAATTTAAAATCATTAATATTTAATTTTTCTTATATAAGATTATCCACATCAAACACACTACCATATAACAAACCATGGTTTAAATATTAAAAAACATTTTAATTAAATATAAATGGTTAAATTTATTTTTAAAAAAATAGGCTATTAACTTATAATAAAGGAAATGACCTGGGCAGAATAGCCTGCAAAAGTAACTTTAAATTAATGTGAGGAAGAAATTATAATTTAAGATTTTTTTGAGACAAAAAAGGATACAAATTTTTGATTTATTTAATATATAATTTTTGTTTAGATTAAAGACAAACAAATTAATAATAGTTCTGCAGTGACATCATTAATCGTGTGGATGAAGAGGATTTAATGCCCGTAGATCAGTGGCGGAAAAACATTAGTATATACTCGTTAACGTTAATCACACGCACGATGATCGCAGTGTATGATATTACAAGACTCGTTGCTATGGCAGTACTTTGAAGCCGGCTAAGCTCTAACGCATAAGACCCTGCTCTTAATCTTTTGTTATCAATAGTTCACGCGAATGTCTCCATTTACAATAAAGTATGTTACATTACTATAATATATACAATTATTCAATTAGGATTAGTTATTAATAAGTATTAATAAACGAACGTGTCATAAAAATCTAGCAATATATATATATAAACACATTACCACATTACTAACCCATAGCTGTGAGGATTTCTTCATCGGCCGGTAGAGTTGGTCTGTTGAATGGCAGACAGACCGGTCCAACCTTCTTACTGAACTTGAAGATGGTAGCGCTCTGAATGAGACCAATGTCGTTCCAGTAAGTGATGCTGTTGAAGTCTGGGTGACTGAAGAACTGCGATGCACGATGTAATCGTGTACCATTTGTTTCTTCGCCTTATAATATATTATGATAAATTACATTTTATAATAAATTTAAAAATACATAAAATTGACAGGAACAACATTCAATCAAAGGAACATTAATAAGAAATATAGGAGAATCTGTGGAACTTCTGCAACGTTCACCCTGATGAAGACCTGATAAAGATTGAAACGTTGGTACAATAAATACTGGTTCTGGTATTGGTATTTGGTATTTAGGGGGGGGCCAGACCGGCAAGTAGGCTGAATGGTCCTTTTTGCCAATTCCAGAGTTGCTACCACGTACTAACCAAGGTGGGAGTGCCTAGATTCATTTTTCGGTACCGGTGAGAAATAAATATAAACTGTCCCAGGATGGAATCGAAATCACAACGTTCCAAAACTATGGAATGAAATTTAATACTGTACCTCTGCTCCTTTTTATATATTATTTTTTTCATTTTATTTATTTTCTCTTTCCAGAGATCGTTACCAGAGGAAAAGAATGAAAAGAGATAGGAATTGAACGATCCAATCTGAAGGTAGCCTGTTTTTATATTAATACTTTTGAGAGGTAGTTGTACAATTTGCGATCGACGGTTTTTTTTCCAGTGGGTGATTAGATTGGATTAGATTTTTATTCAGGGCTATCAACATCTAGGTTATTACACTCTTTTTACTTTATTTATCTTCTTGTCTTAGACATTTCATAGTTTAATGTAGACTATTTCCTTTTTACACTGGTCGATATTGGTGGATTATATTTTAGTATAAAGTTGAGTTTCTTTCAGAAATTTTATTATTTTGTCTATGGATTCTGCTGAGTCTTTAAGGGCAAATTCTCTTGTACTTTTTATTATTTTCGAAGGCTTAACGAAATGATGAGCATTCTTCAATTATATGCTTTACCGATAATGGGGACTGACAGGTTTGGCATATAGGCTGGTCCTCTTTTGTGAGTGGAGGTGTGTTAATTTGGAATGTCTTATTCTTACTCTTGCAACAACCACTTCTTCTCTTCTTTTTCTCCTTATGGTACTTGTCCACTTTTTGTGTGTTTTTTAAAACATTTCTTAGTTTATTGGTGAGTGGTACGTCAGCCCACATTGAATCCCAACATTTTCGGATTCTGTTCCTTAAAAATGTCTTTATGTCTTTCGGCTCGCAAATTTGGAGTGGTGGAACGTTCATTGTAGCAGCCTCTTTAGCTGCTTTATCCGCTGCCTCATTTCCAGCTATTCCTGAGTGTCCTGTAGTCCAGAGAAAGGAGACACTTTTTTTATGATGTTTTAGCATGTCTATATAGTAGTGAATTTTGCCTATCATAGGTCCGCTTTGATTGAAGTTTGATAGACTCTGGAATGCAGACATTGAATCTGTACAAATGAGTATGTTTGAGTATTCACTTTCTATAGATAAATGGAGTGCTGTTGAAATCGCCTGAAGTTCAGCTGTAAATATTGTTGAGTATGTGGGTAATTTATATATGTTGGGTGTCCCATGTATTATTATTGCAAAACCAATATTTTCATTTTGTTTGGAGCCGTCAGTGTAAATTATTTCATAATTTGAATATTTTTGTATCTTCTTTAAGAATTTAATTTTATTTGAGTCGTGGTTCTGGCGTTTCTTAGTTAGATCTATTTTGTAAGACTGGTATTTCCAAGGGGGCATCAGCTTGGTTTGTAGGCAGTGGGTGATTCGAGTGATTTTAGTAATCTATGGTTGAAGTACTTTATTTTCCAGCTCCATCAATTATTGCACTCTTTCATTTTTGATTCTTCTATGTCTAGATTTTATCGCCCTTTTATCCTAGAGAAAATTTACCAAAAATTTTGTCATTCCTATTAAATGATTAAAAAACATTACTACTTAACTTTACGCAGATGAGAGATTTTAAGTTATTTTCTAGCAAAAATTGATATTGAATACTAACTGGTGTTTCCCATGTCGTATGTGCCATACATATAGTGCGTCCCAACAAGAAGACTTGTATAGTCGACGTCCAGAACCTGGAGGCAGTGCGCAGCGGTGAGTACGAACCTGGAACTGATGATGGATCCTCCACAGAGGTGTGTATCCAGTTTGGTGTTCACGATGCTCACCATGAACGGGAACTCGTAGATACCGGCTTCTTCTCCTCCCGTGATTCTCTTCGATTTATAACCATTGATAGAGAGTGAAATCATGAAACGCAATAATTTTATTAATAAATACAGGGTAGATTTTATAACTAGTTCTACAAATTGAATTAACCGATAAAGATTGAGGGTAAAAATGGCATTGAAGATTTTACTATAAGCTAGACTAAATGAATGAATAAATATAAATGTTTTAAAGACTGACGAGTGTTTGTTTCCTGAGAGCGATTTCGATTCAGCTCGCCCAAGAGCCCGAGGGGAAAAAAACAGTTCTGTAACCCCAATTTTATATACATTAGTAAAAAATTATAAAGTAACTAGTCAAGATCGATGAGTTTACCTACAATAGATACCAGATGTAATTAAAATTGACTGGATTCAAAACTTTTTTTTTTTTAATAATTTATTTATTGTTATTTACAACTGTATACACATATATACAACAAGTAAATTTGCTGTAGGTGACATAGTAACATGATAAAACATGTGCAGAATCTACCCGCTGATAGAACTCCAATAACATTTCGAGAGGAGAAGATCTCGAGGCCATCTTCTTTTCAGACGCCTGGGAGGATTATTAGGTAATGAAGGAGAAGCCAGGTTAGAAACGAGAGGATTTGGGTGGTTGAGAAATTTATTATGGAAGGAACGGTATCTGGTTCTGGCCAAATCGCCAACATATGGAACATTGAGGTCTTGATGGATGACTTGATTTGTGACAAAGTAAGGAGCATTAAGGATTTTGGACTGTAAGGATTGGATTCTGGAGGAATTTGATGGCTTAGTGGAGCCCTAAAGCTCAACTCCGTATGTCCAGATAGGCCTTTTAATAGTCATGTAGGTCAGTCTTTTGTAATGGATTGGCAATTTAGACCGTTTGTCTTGTAAATGTTGCAATAGTCGGAACCAAACTTTATTTTATAGTTTATTTCTAAGTTTTGATTATATTAATTTATTATAACGTTCCTAAATTGAGTGAAAAGTGAATATTCTGTGAAATTTTGGCAACCAGGTGTCTTGTTTATCTTCTAACCTGTGAGGAAGAGAATCAAGATGAGCTAATTGACAACTGTCATCAGAGTATTATTATTCTCATCATTATGCTTTATTAAATTAAATTATTTTAAAATTTTTTGAGGTTAATCACTTCCATCATTTGAAATAAATTATTATTTATTTATTCATGACAATTGTACGTTTCGGGACCACTGTCCCATATTCATGCACTATAAAACCTATAACAACAATAAAATCTATATAACACCAATCTTCATCCTTATATATTTTATTTTATACAATAAAAATCACCTCATGATTTCATATGGACATGAAATAAGGTCCAAAGAGATAGTAAGAAATGTAGAATGATGGCTGTGCCCGAGAAAAGTGAAGATGCACAAATGGTGGACATGATTTCTCATATGAAATCATGAGGTGATTTTTATTGTATAAAATAAAATATATAAGGATGAAGATTGGTGTTATATAGATTTTATTATTGTTATAGGTTTTATAGTGCATGAATATGGGACAGTGGTCCCGAAACGTTGTACAATGTCATGAATAAATAAATAATTATTTATTTCAAATGATGGGAGTGATTAACCTCAAAAAATTTTAAAAGAATTGACTCACCAGACTTCCTAGAGAGATAATCCAGTTATTAAATTTAAAAACATTCAAAACAATACGAACACAAGCTACGAGCAAGTAACCTAAGACAACAAACTAGTGACGAGCTCAGCTGGTCTGTTGCATAACGTCATTCTTCATTTAACAGACTTAGTAACAGACTCTCAACCATGTTATATGTTATACTGTGTTAACATGGTAAAAGAAGGAAATATTTCTCCATTTAACATGAGTTCTTCCATTTAGCACACTATAATATGTTAAACTAAAGATCATGAATACCACTATTGTTAACACTTCATACAACGCTAAAAAAACTCAATAGGGACATAATTTAAAGTGAAGTGAATTTGCTAAAATAGGAGCCCTAATAAAGCTGCTAACATTAAATAGTAGTTCCTGAGACACACTTTTTTAACAAAAAAATATATTAGGAATTGTTAGACCTACAAATGTCTGTCAGAGATACAATCTTAGCTAGCTTAATTTACTATAAAGTATTTCATAACATTCTTTTTCGTATTTATATTTGTAATGATAAATTCACAAGTTGTTGACTTCTAGTTGATGTGAAAAACCATACACCAAACGCTTGAAAAAATATATCTCAGTAATTATTAGAAGCACGAATTTCTGTTAGCATTACAAGATAGAGATTCTGATTTACAAATATTTTTGGTTTCTAAATTAATTTGAAAACACTTACAATCATTTCCTTTCCCCTTTCATAATGGTTTCCGCAGTCGCAGCTTTCCCTATCTATGGCAGTCACAAAGCAGCTAAACCTGCCTCCCCGAGATCTGCCAAAATATATGGTTGTAAAATAACTTATCAATATTTTAATTTAATCCTCTCTAGGTTTATAAAATCCTGTTTAATTGGTCAATAATGTTTACATATTCTACAAAAGTATTAGCTAAGGTGCTTTTATATATGAATCCGGGCCTCAAGAAAGGAGTTAATAAGAAAGTTCAAATATTAAATAAATTTTTCTGTAAAATGTTATTATATATTTTTAAATTATTTTCACACCTTGACCGTCAATCACATCACATTAACTTTTCTTCTCACCTTGAAATTTAAATTCTAAAATCCTGAGGAGATATAGCCTAATTTACTACAATTTATTTTTATTTTCATTCTTTCGTTCTTTCGTTCTTCAACACACCGGCTAATAATAGAGTTGAAGCACCATTGATAGCAAAGACTGGTCAAGTCGTAACATCATCAACAAGGAAAGATGTTATTTCTTGGATCAAAGAATACTATTTTTTAAATACTGTTTAACCACCCTTGTAGGTCTGAAAAGTTTTAACAAATATTGACTGTTATAAATGATTTTTAATTCTTGTTTTTAATGTGAAGATTGACTAATTTTGTAATTAGGCATAATGTAGGATATACTTATTAACAAAAGAATATATTTACCTAATGTTTTAATATTTCATAGAAATTGTTGTTTTTGGGCCGAATAACCTAGGCAGAATAGCCTGCATGAAGTTGAGTTTTTAAATCATTTAGTTCAAAAAGTGTATTAAGGTAAGATGAATTATAAAAAATATTGTTAAGTATTTTGAATTGTTGAGGATCATACATGTGATAAAAGCAGTTTTGTGGTAGATTGACTTGTAAGAAAAATAAAATGTGTTGAGACTAAAATGGATAAAAATTAAATTATTTATTTAAACAACATTAACCAGTTTCAAGAAAGTGTTTAAGATTATAAATAAAACATTTTTAATGTTTATAGAAGGGTGGTCTGAAAAGTTTCCGACCGCAACGTGATGATGGCAGCACTCGTAAATAAAAGTGAATTTCCTTGTTTATTTGTTGACAGTTACCTAAAGCCTCAACCATTTTGGACACGCAGTGTTTATGTAACAGTCATTTGAGTGTTTTTGTGAAAATGGACAAAGTTGAGTATCGAGCTGACATTAAATATTTGTTTTTGAAGCAAACGCGCCTACTCAAATCAAAGATGATTTGGATTCTGTATATGGGGACTCTGCAACATCATTTACTACAGTGAAATTTTGGGCAGCTGAATTTAAACGTGGCCGTAGGGGCTTGGGTGACGATGAACGTTCGAAACGTTCAAAAACTGCAACTACCAACGAAAACATCACTAAAGTTCACCAAACGGTGCTAGACCGCCGAATTAAAGTGGGACAGATACCAGAGGTTATGAACATGTCAAAAGAACGTGTTTGTTTGATATTAAATCAACATTTAGGAATCAGAAGGCTGTCCACACGTTGGGTACCTTTGCTCACAATAGACTAAAAATGTGTTCTTTTATGTGTTTTAAAAAAAAATTTTTTTTGGGGGGTTTTTTTTTGTTTCTTTTTAATTATTTTTTATTTTATTTAATTTTTGTTTTTTTTTTAAATTATTTTTATATTCACTATCCTTCCTGTTTCATTTATATTCATGTATCTATCTTTTAATTTATATTCATGTGTTACTTTCTTAAGTGTACTTATATTAATTACTTTATTATTAATTTTCTATTATATTTTACACTTTTCTGTATCCCCGCTCATTTAGTATATTTTGTTTCTTAATCACTTACACACATTGTATCCCATTATTTTATACTTTGCTTTTCCTTTGTTTTTCTATGTTTTTTTTTTTGTTTTTTTAATAATATTTCTTTTCCCTCTATTATGTATATTACCATTTATTGTTCACCTAATTTAAAGAATTTTTTACTATATTTACTTTACAAATTATTTTCGTTATTGTGGCATAACTTCCATCCCCACTCCTCCCAATACAAACTGTCACTTTGTCTTTAACTGTCGTCAATACAGGTATGCATTCTGTCTCATCATTTGATTTGTATTTTTTTTCTTTTTTCAACTCTTTATTTGTACTTTCTTTAATATTTCTTCTATCTGTTACTATTACCCTTTTCATTTACTATTTACAACCTTTAATTTTTCTTATTATATCTTACTTTTCATTATATACCCCTGTTATTTTACACTTATTTTTTTTTATTTTTTCCTTTTTGTAACTATAGTGTTTGTATCTTTTTTAGCCCTGACGAAGCCCTGCAACGTGGGGCGAAACGTTGGCACAATAAAATAGTTTAATTATCTACTATTTGAGTTGTTTTTTTTTCCGCACCCGGACCATATTCCATTCATCTATACACATGGTCAATCAATAATCTTCCAGTAAAAATGTGTTTGTATGAACATTTCCAACACTCAGTTGGCGCAGTTTAATTCGAGGTTTGCTGCTTGACCATCCGCCGTACTCACCAGATCTAGCCCCAAGCCACTTCTTTTTGTTCCCTCATCTAAAAATGCGCTCGGAGGACAGAGATTTTTATCAAATGAAGAGGCAATCAATTTTGCAGAAAAAAACACCGAGTACTTTTTGGACGGATTACAAAGAGATGTGATCATCGCTGGAAGAAGTGTGTAGAGTTACAAGGAGACTATATTGAGAAATAAAAACTAATTTTCAGAAAAAATTTCTTGTATTTATGTTAGGTCGGAAACTTTTCAGACCGCCCCCGTATTGTTTGTAATTACCTGTGTGTAGATGTAAACGTCATTAGGAGGTGGTGGCCAGTAGATCGAACGTGAACTGGATTACATAACTCGATATTATCATCATACACAGAGCTGTAGAATTTCAACTTGTCGTTGGAACAGAGAGTAGGATCCTTTAAAATAAATTCAAAGTTAATTGTTACACATGCTTTATATCTTTACTGATCTTACAAAACTAGGAGTTGGTCGTCAAGTAAATTCAAGATGAAACATATAGCTTTAGAACTAATTAAACTATACTACAACAAAAGCAAGTTAGAAATAGTAGTTTTAGATTGTTTTGGTAGTAGTTATTTTTATAAAGCCCTTCATCTATTTTTACTTTTGCTCTAAAAATTAAGTGAAGTAAAATGCCATATTATGTATCTGTTTCGGTTCCTAAAGCGGATCGACCTACAATCCTCCGAAATGTATTACTGATATATTTCGACCATATGCCTCCTTTCTATGATATGCTATTTATGATTGTGTATAACTAATCATTGGATACCCTTTCCAATAGATATCCTTGTCTTGTTCATCAATTCACCAAGATATTCTTATCAGTTGGTGTTAAACCCACCTCAAATCGACTAAGTCTTTTTGTTGGAAGGCTTTAAAATGAACAAAAAACAAACTGGCTCGGATTAAACATTTATTTGGTTCCATTTAAACATTTTAAAAACTAACATAAATAAAATATACAAGTAAAAATAAAAAGGCCTTTCAGATAAAAACAAAATAGTTCAATAAATTATGAACATGACAATAAAACTAATTTACACACAAAAAAGAAATAAATATATGAAATAAATACTGCACGACGAAAGGTTGCTCTACTCCGATAGGTCAGAGGAAGAGTGCTGCCGAGATGTGTAGGTCTGGCTCATCCAACAGTCGTATTGTATTAGGCGAGCCGACAAAATGAACGCAGACAGGGCTGGTTACACACGTTCCTTGTGTTCAGGGGTTGGCCACTAATTATTTGGAACTCATATTAAAATCGAAACAAAGAAGTGGTCTGGTTCCCAACTGTTATGACGACGAGAACACTCAAAAAATGTCAAATAAAATAATATCAACCAAACGCAGAAAGGGCTGCTAATGACGCTACCAGGGCCACTAATTAGTCGGAACTGCTATTAAAGTCGAAATACAGAAGTGGTCTGGTTTCGAACTCTAATGACGACTAAAACATTCAAAAAATGCCTAATAAAATAACATCAACCAAACGCAGACAGGGCTGCCTAAAGACACTACCAGGGACACTAATTAGCCGGAACACATAAAAAAAAACTAAGATGGTCGGTCCGTTGCTAGGTGATGCCTTAGCAACAATAATCAGCCCCTAGCAACTGTCTCTATTACTCATTATAACACACAAATATAATTACACATTTTTATTTTCAAATAACTAAATTTAAATAAACAATATAAATAAAAATAAATGTAACTAAATTAAATACTAATAAAACTCAAATACTATTTAAAATTATTTACAAGGTAATTATATATTATGGCGTTAACAGTTGGCAAGGGAGGAGTCCATACTATAAAATTAAGTTGGGTTAGGCCTGTTGAACAGATTCGATACTTAGGACTCCATCTTGACAAGAGACTTACTTGGAATCCACACACAAGACTGAAACGACAAGACACTGCTCGTAGATTCCGATTGCTTCAACACTTACTTTACAAACGCTCTAAACTTCCCATTCACTACAAAAAATTAGTATACACTACGATAATCAGACCAATTTGGACATATGGAATTGAGCTCTGGGGCTCCACCAAACCATCAAATTCTTCCCACATCCAATCGTTACAATCCAAAATCCTACGTAAAATCCTTGATGCTCCTTATTACGTCACAAATAAACTCATTCATAAAGACCTTAACATCCCATTCGTTGCAGATTTGACCCAAACCAGATATGCGTCTTTTTATTCCAAACTCCTTAACCATCCTAACCCATTAATTCTTAATCTGTCATCCTTAACAATCCCTGATAATCCTCCGAGGCGTCTGAAGAGAAGATGGCCACGAGACATTCTAGTTTAAATTAATGTTTGAAGTACCACCAATGGGTGGTTCCTTCCCAAGATTTTCAAGTGTATATGAAACATACTACATATTTACTTATTGTATTATTTTGTACAGTTGTAAATTACAATAAATAAATAATTAAAAAAAAAAAAAGTTGGGTTAGCATTATGTTCTATTTACAACTGAGGTATAATGAGGCAAGAGATAGATTAATATACATAATGACTATGATTTAAGTTGATATTGGATTGAGAATTCCAAGCTGAGATCATATATAATCTATTGACTCTATATTTAATTTTTTTGCCTGTAGACGATAAGAAAAGCCTGAAACCAAACAGAACTTTTCATAATGCATTATCCACCTACTGAAATCTAAACTCTACATATCAATGATAGCTTCCTACACTTCAATTCTTCAACAGTGAAGTAGGTATTTCAAATTAACGAAATTTGAAAAACTAATTTGTTTTTTTTCTTTTTTGGTTTACAATTTAAGACATAATAAGTGAACAAATTAATACGTTTTGGAACTCATTCGACGGAGAATTTAACGCTATTTAGTTTCTTATACCATGAAATTTTCTTTATAATATACTGCTTAGAAGTTATAGGTGAAAAAAAAATTACTATTATGTCTTAAATACGATATAACTCACCGATTCCATTTTGACGTCGTAGCAGTCCATACTCAGCCTGTAATCGGGATCTGTGTAGTAGTGATAGGAGCACTCCGATGAAGGAGGATACAAGCCTGGATATCCTGGGCTCAGGACCGGTTGGGATCCTGATTCTAAAGAGATATATTTGCTGAACTTGCATTCCGTTCCAAAAATTTCAACTTGGACTGTGAGTTGGAACATTAACTGAATAAAAACATATTAAACAGACAGGAATAAAAAATTTTTACTATCGATCTTTATTGAAAGTATTGACTATAATATAAATGACAATTTTATTCATAGTTGGATAATATCAAAATATATATTCGCAAAATAACCACTTGTATAGGTTGGCTCTACCAATTAATTGATAGAAGTAAAAATAATCACTTGGGCTAGAAAGGTGTTAATAAATTACACCAAATATCCTCAACTGACTGAGATTATGGATTAAACAGCTATATGGAGAAACTCAAGTGAGATTTTTACATATGTAACATTAAATGCGATAAGCCAAAAATTTATTACTGAAATAAATTTTGTATTATTTTTTGATACAATAAAGACATCAAGAATTCGATATAAGTTAGTTGTATTGAAACAATATTGATTAAAATATTAATATTAAAGTATTAACTATGACTGAAATACTTGAATAAAATACTGAAATAAAGACATTCAACTTTTTAAGCTAATGTTTAACAAGAAAAATGTAAAAACATGTTGCCAGTTCTGTACCACAGACATCACAGATCCTCATCTTCAATTACTTTTGTATCTGTTAATTTTACGCAAAAAAAAAAAATGTAAGAAAAGAACTCTAAGCTCTATAACTCTCTTTGATATCTTTTTTGTTCCAAAAAATCAAATCGCATTGCTACACATTTATTCAATATTTTGTATGTTTAGCTAACCAAAAAATGGACAGTATATAGAACAATACATATTCAAAAGAAATTTAAATACAACGATTTAAAAAACATCATAGCTGAAAAATAAATTTTGACGTTTGAGTCCACATTACAGCCCCAAATTGATACCTAATACTGGATCCGTAATTATTAAATAATATTCCATACTCATCAACTGCTGGAAGGAATTCAGATGAACAATCATTTACAATTTGAAATAATAATTGACTATCTAATTGACCATTCTAAGGCCGGCATTTCCGAAAATCCCAATTTGAATAAAATTAAATTAAATATATCATTGATTTATCTGACAATAAATGTTCCTTTGTATGAATGGATGGGAATATAATAAACAACTACAAAAAGATAAATTACTTAGTTCTGATATAACATAAAAAGTGATTGCAATAGATAATTAAATAATTTATTAAATTAAAAATATTATTTCTGTAAATGAAAATTGATTATAATGGATAGTTAAAGAATTTATATTGCTAATAAAAACTAACATTAAAATGAAGGGCATAAGAGATTCTCTCAATTTCTCTGCTTCAAGTCAATTTGTTGAAAAAACCTAATTTTCAAATTAATTATTTTTATATGTTTATCAATAAAAATATTTTATAACATACAAATTATAATATTTTTTATATCTATTTGATATACTATCTATATATATGTAATCAATACCTACTAGTTATTTTAGTATAGAACCATGAATAAATATAAAGAAATACATTTTCAAGTAAATAATGATTTTCAATTGTAATGAAACACCAACCTATAAATATAATATATATTTCTAAGCAATTGGTTATAGTTTAATTAGATAATGTAGATTTATAAATTAATATTAATGTAAAATTAATATTTTCCCTATTATAGAAAATTTTGTCCCCCTGAGGTCATCACATATGTATTTATAGTGCGTATGTAGAAGTATTCTCTTCTCTGTAGAGGTATACAGGACGCAATTAAGGACACGGAAACAAGATCCCGGGAAATGGCTGTAACCGTTTAGTGCCGAGATTTCTCGACTGGTTAGGCTTGCGTATAATACGAATCCAGAGGACGTCCAGAAAGACGGTGGTAGATCCGATACCAAAGAACCAGGGAAACTCACAGTTTCCAGGGGCAGGATCTGGCTCCATTATCTTTAGCCACGAAGATAAGCTGAAAATTTTACAACCTTAAGAACCTGAGAAAACAGCCTGATTATTAAAGTTAAAGTTTCATTAATATCCTGCCAAATTGTTGTTGATGCCGGTGCCAGCCATACGATTATTAGAGTTGACCCTGTGCCAAATTTTAGAGTAGAAACGCTGAATAAAGAGTACTTACTCTCCACAGCAAATGGCGAGGTTATGGACGTTTCTGTAGAAGTAGTAGTAAATATTGAAGTTGGAAGCTCTTCGTGATCTGGGATTGGATTTTATGGATGCCCACAACGTTTTACTGAATCTCAACCAACGGACTATGTCGATCGGGGATGAGGAGTTAGTCATGACACGGAATTGAGAGGATGTGGGTGTTAAAAGTAGTATTGGCGAAAGATCTATTACTTCCGGAAATTAGGGGAGACGAGGACGAGGATATTGGACCGTTTTTGAGGTTCAATGAAGGAGGATGCGGCCTAAAGTGTAAAGATATTTCGGAGAAAATCCAAGCTTTAAAGTGTTATTGGACTCAGTGGGATTTTTTGGTAGAAATAAGGGTGGTTAAGGCGGACTTGCAAGAGAGCAAATGGAAAAGAGAAGAGAATAGAATACAGTTAATCGAGAAGGCATTCAACGAAATTCACGGTGGCGCTTCAGGATGTCATTTTGGAGTACAGAAGACGTTAGAGAAGCTGCGGTAGCGGTTCTATTGAGTAAGCTACCACCAAGATGTGGCCGATGTGTGTCGGAGATGTGCAAAGTGTGGAGCCAGCAAAGGACCTGGGACTAGAGCTCGGGGACCCATGAAGTAATATAACGTAAGCGCCGCCTTCGAGTGGATTGCGATCGACATAAAAGGACCCCCCTCCCCACCGTCAAAGAGGGGAAACCGGTATATACTGGTTGCTGGAGACTAATTTAACAAGCGGACAGAAGCCTACGCTCTACCAAATCAGGAATCATCAACGGTTGCCAAAGCCCTCATGGAGAATATGTGCAGTCGGTTTGGGTTTGCCTTAGAATCACATTCAGACTAGGGACGCAACTTTGAATCTTAAGTCCTCAAGAAGGTCTGGGACCTACTGGGGATTTAAATAACGACGATGACACCACTGCACCCCCAGTCAGATAGTTGGATAGAACAATGTGAGTCATCTAAGAATACCTACCAATGAATAACAGAATGGGAGGGATGAACAGTAACCGTTGATTCTAATGGCGTTCCGATCGGCCTCCATAAATCGACTGTCCGGACCCCTGCTAGTGTTCTGTTCGGAAGAGAGTTTCGTCTACCCAGCGATCTACTCTTTGGAAACCCAGAAGAACAGTCAGATATACAATATACAACAGATACAATGACTACGCCGATGAGCTACGAAACAGGCTTGAAACTATTCATTCTCAGGTGCAAGATAAGATCCGCGTAGAAAACGACCGAATGAAGATACGCTATGATATGAATGTGGCAGGAGGAACTTTCAAAGGGGGAGAAAAAGTCTGGTTACAACCCTACCCGAAAGAAATAGTACAAGAACCGGGAAGAAAACAAGGCAGTTGTCTCACCCCAATTTTTTTTTCACGTTAATGAAAACTATGTATAATTACTAGTCGAAATTGATGATTCTGCCAAGTATAGATTGGGGAAATAAAAAATGGCGGCTGTTTCAAAACCTTAAAAAAACATTAATTTTTCATTCGGAGCTCTATATAATAAAAACTACCAACAACACTAGAAAATCTAAGAGAATGTTATTTAAAGAAGAGTAAATTTGCTGAAATATTAGCCCTAAAGAGCTATTTGCGTCCAATAGTTCTCGAGATATAGCTTCTTAAAAAGCGAAATTTCTTAAAAATCTTCTGAAAGATTAGTAGTTAGCTAAATTATTTTGAGAAATCTATATCTCAGGAACTATGAGACGTACAGATGTTTATTAGCACTCAAATTAAAGCTTGTTTAATGTACTATAAATAAGTTCTGACCTTAGTAGTTTCATGATATTTGCTAAAATAAATTGATTTGTTTGAAAGTTGTTCGGACAATAAGTTTGATTTATGAAAAACTTCATTTCAGAAAACATTGGACGTACAAATGTAATGTGGTATAGAGCTCCGAATGAAAAATTTGTTTTTTTTTATCGCTCTGAAACAGCCGCCATTTTTTATTCCCTCTATACTTGGCAGACTCATCAATTTTGACTAGTAATTATACATAGTTTTCATTAGAGTAATGAAAAATTGGGGTGAGATAATTCCCTTTTTTCTTCTCTTGGGCAAACCTAGTACTAAAAGGCTCCAGAACAGTAACTTCGACTTCTCATTGCAAGTGCCTTTAACAGATCAATACAACTGAAAATTGGGATCTGATTGGTTTATATATTAAAAACAATTTGTGACTCTTAGATATTCTAATTGATAAATAGTTTATTTATTTTAAAAATAATTTACCACTAAAGACCAGCCTTCTCTTGCGAATGCTCTGATTTCGCAGCTAAATTTGCCTCCCTGAGATCTGCCAAAATACTATTTTTTAATCTATACTGTTAACAATTGTTAATGTTTATATTTTCTGTAATTACCTTTCTGTAGATGAAAACATCATTAAAAGGTGGTGGTCGGAAGATTGGACGGTCACAGGCGAACATAAGTCGAAATTGTCAGTGTGCTGTGTGCCGTAAAATTTCAACTTGTCGTTGTTACAGAGCGTAGTATCCTTTAATTTAAATTCCAAATTAATTTTTATATCTGAAATACATCTTACAAAACTGGAGCATAGTTTGGAAGAATAATATTCCACAATCTTAAAAGCAAGTTATATCTAGTAGTCTATTACCGAATCTATAGATAACAGTTTCTCGAACCACAAACTTGTTAATCTTTGTTTGCATTCAAACATCGTTCATAAGCCCTCTCCTCCTTCATGGATTAAAAGATGAGTTAACTAGGACAATATTCATGTTGATTTGTAAAGCAAACTGGAGTTAAAATTCCACTAAACATGACATGGACGAAGAAAAAACATTACAGAATCTAATAAATGGACTAAGGTCAGTGTATGGTAAAAAATAAAATAAAAACACAAATAGTGATAACTATGTTAATTGAGCCAACGTTTAGCTCCACGTTGCAGGGCTTCTTTAGGGCTAAGAAAGATACAAACACTAACATAAGTAAAAAAGTAAATGAAAAATTACAAGTGCATACAATGCCTATACAGAATCTAAACTAACAAACTTCTCAACTTCAAAAATTTTAATCACCCACTTCCTACTGAATCACTAACAAAATCGGACGAAGAAAAATCTCAAATACTCGGTCAGCAACTTTCTAAAGCATTTGAGTCCGACCCTGACATCCTTAATCTAACCAGCCTCGAATACATTGAAGAAGAATTGAATACTCCACTCCAAATGAACCTGCTACCTTTGCCACCACTATCGTAAATATTCCGTTATTGTGGCAAGTTTGTTTGTTTTTGTTTAGTGGCGTAAAACATCATTGGTCATTAACGCCATTATCTTTTATTCAATTTTGCTTACATTTGTTTAGTTTTACGTATTACTTTATTTATTTTTTAAATTTTATTATTATTTATTTACTTTTTGTCTGGCCGATATTATATTTGTGTCAATTAAAATTTTTATTTTAAAAATTTAAATACTAATTTTATTTTCTTGTTATCATCACTGAAGGTGTTTGAAATATCCGGATTTAATCCTAAGCTATTGAGGTGTGATGTGAAATATGGGCATTTTTGGGAAATATAGCTAATTGTTTCAATTTGTTTTTCTATACAGGCAGTTCGGAGGCTTCTTTTGAAATAAGATTGGAGTGGGTGAGCCTCGTGTGACCTTATTATTAATAATAAGCCTGGTCTTAATAGGTCTTAGCCTGATCAGTACGACCTCATCCAACTTTACGGTACTTCTCGCTGGAGGTACCTCAGGGCTTGACGTCCTATTTAACATTTTACTTATTCCATGGGCTTTCATTCCATAAAGATTTATCTTCGATTTCCTTATCGAGTGGTTTGCTCATTTTCGATTGAAATAAAATTGCTTTACCCTGTCCCGGAAGCGCGAGTATTTCCATTGCAGCGTGATCGGTCAGTTCATTCCCGGAAATTCCTACATGACTTGAAATCCATTTAAATGTACCTGACATACCTAGACTGCATAGAGTGCTTAAGTAAAAATGGATGCAGGAAATTTTCTGATGCTCTGAATACGTACAATCTAAACCTTTTAATTTTCTTAATGAGTCTATAATTATTGTTGGATTAATATGGTTCAAATACAAACAAAAGTAAAGTGTTACTGCTATTGCATTGGGTTCAGCAGTGAATATTTTGCATAGTTTAATTTTATACGTCAAGTCATTAGTTAATGTATGGAGTGCGTCTTCAACCCAAGGCTTGGTGGTACTTCTCTTTTGATCGGTTGGTTGGAAATGGTTTGTGGACTGTTGATTGAAATAATATTAAACATGAGGTAACGGAAAGAGAATTTATTTACAAACTAGAGGTTAGTTGAACAGAGAGGATGTGAATGTTAAATATTAAATCTATTGTAACTGCAGGTTATGAAGGGTGGCCGAAACAGAACTTATTGAGGTTAATGAATTTTATTTGGTGGGCTATGAATACTGCAGATTGATGACGGTGATGGATGGCGTTAGTGGTAGATATAAAGCAAGGTGACTTATTCGTGCATTCCAGTTTCATTTTCCTTTTCCTCCATGTCCTACCATCCACCTACTCCTCGGCTACCGGAGGGCTCTTCGGAAGTGTCCTTACACATGGTTTTCTTTACAGAATAGGAGTAAAGAAAGACTGGGTTTAGCTAAAGCTCATTAGCAAGTAACGGATTGTCTTTTTTTTTATCACGGCCACATGGGGCGCTGGTGTTACAATCCAAAGTAGGTATATGATTAGTGTTTGATTTGAATCGTCCATTTAAACGGAAGAAAGCGCCTACCTAATTCAGCTCCGGATACTTTACTTGATGATGAGATGATGTAGATTGGAGAAAACTGTTGGTAGGTTGAAATTTACAACAAAACCAATTCTACAATAAGAAAAAATATACAACAAAGATTGCACTATGCACATTTTTTTTAAAATATTTATTTATTGCTATTTACAACTGTACATTATAATACATTTAGTAAATCTGATCTAAGTTAAATTGGGGTGTTACAGGCGTGTAGCGAAACTATCCATTGGTAGCACTCTAATGACATTTTACATTAGATGGTCTCGTGGCCATCTTCTTTTCAGGCGCCTCGGAGGATTGTCAGGAATGGAAGAGGATGCAAGATTAGAAACTAGGGGGTTTGAGTGGTTAGAGGGTTTATAATGGAAGGAGTGATATCTGGTTCGGGCTAGATCGGTTACATAGGGAACATTAAGGTCTTTATGTATGATTTTATTTGTGACAAAGTAAGGACCATTGAGGATTTTACGGAGAATTTTGGATTGTAAGGATTGAAAACGAGAGGAATTCGAAGGTTTAGTGGAGCCCCAAAGCTCAACTCCATATGGCCAGTTTGGCCTTATTACAGTCATGTAGATCAGTCTTTTGTAATGTGTTGGAAGTTTAGACCGTTTGTCTTGTATGAGAATTTCTGGGGGGCTATTATTAAAGGATACTTTAGGGCAAGAGGTCATGGGTTTACGACGAAGGGTAAATATGATTTGGTGGGATTTATTGGAATTAATTTTAATCCTCCAATTTTGGCATCATTCTTCAAGGGTGGTGATGTGGGATTGGAGGGTTTGGGATACAATGTAAGGATCATTGTTCACTGACAATAGACATGTGTCATCGGCATACGTGGTGAGGATAATGTTAGGATGGGTTGGGATGTCAGCAGTGAAAACTGTATAAAGGATAGAACCAAGGATACTACACTGAGGTACACCAGCAGACTGACGGAATAGGGTTGAATAAGCGCCGTTGTAATTTACTTGAAATAATAAGTCGGAGAGATAAGAACGGATAAGGAGGAATTTACGGATCTTATATAGCAGCACCCAGAACTGCATTTGAATACTTAAATTTGAATTCCTCGGCAGTACTTACTTAGTTTCTAAAAAAATAAATTTGTAAATAAATAAGTTTTTTGGTTTATGGCTAATGATAAATTACTTATAAATTTAGTTATGATACTCATTCAACGCAGAATTTATTACTGTATAAATTTTACAGGTTTATTAGGATGTACTTACAGTTTAGAAACTATAACTTCCCCCACTTTGACTATTGCTGTATGGTTTACGGGGGAGTCTCTGGGAATCTCGAAGCAAAATCAAAACGGTTAATTAATTGCTTTGTACAATTCATCTTTGGAGTCCCCAGGGACGCCTCTGTCACCCGATTTTATGAAGAGTTGAAGTGGCTTTACTCCTCCTTCGGTTGTAAATATTTCCTTGCTTCCTTTCTCTATCAAGTTATCCAATCCTGCCATCCATCGTCCATCTCAGATATCCTTCAATTTAAGCCGCTCACGGCCTTCAGACCTATATGTAACTGCCCATCGAACCGCAGCCTTTGGTAGATCTTTCCTCATCCGTTCCTCTTCCCTATGGAATTCTATTCCCTCCTTTATTCGTAGTTCTAATACCCTTCCAATCTTCAAATCCCGTATTTTCGACTACCTTCTGTCAACCCAATTCCGTAAGAATAACAATTGATAGTTTCAAAAAAAGCTCTATGTATTTTATGTCTTAGATTTTCGTTTATAATTGTAAATATGTACATTAGCAGAAATTATCTCTTTTTTTTATTATTTTTTAGTTTAATTGTATTTGATTTTTTATCATTATTTATCCTTTATTTATTAACAGAAGTCATCTTTTGTTTTATGATATAACAAGTGACTTTATTTTATCATTATTTTATATAATCTGTTAATTATTGTTGTTTATTTATATCTTTTTAAATACATTGTATTATTTTATTTTATGACATTTTGTAATATCATCTTTATTTTGCAATTTACTCCAAGGCTCTAAAGCCTAATTTTGACGCCTGTAAATTATTCTAAAGGGATCAATCCCAGAATAAATAAATATTATTATTATTATAACAATTAGCGATAAAAAACGGTATAAAAACCTGATTCTTTCCTTTATTAAATTAATTAGCTAATCAGTAGGAACTTCAGAGCTGCCAGAAATGCGTTAGATGTGTTAAGTGTGGTAGAAACCAATTTGTAAAATATTTGTAATTGCAGCAGTCTCCTGTGCTATTATATCTTCAATGCGAGGTAACTCACCGAACCCATTTCTACGTTGTTGCAATCCATAGTCAGCCAGTTACCGGGATCTGTGGTGAAATAATAGTAGCACATCGATGAAGGAGGATACTTGCTAGGATATCCTGGGCTCAGGATAGATAGGGATGATAAACTCACGGGTATGTATTTGCTGAACATGCATTGCTCTCCAAACGCTTCAGCTAACACCATTGCAAGTATGGCCAGCATCTGAATGAAAAAAAATCAAGATCGACAATTATTGTAACTAATTTGATTCACATTTATTCCTAATGTCTAAAATTACAATCATCAATGTAAATTTATTATTTGTATATGAAACTCATTCATACAAAAATAAATAAACTGTTTATAAAAGTTTTAATTACAAATATCCATGAATTGCTTAAGTATACATAAGTTACGGGAGGTCTAGCGAAATAGCGAGAAAAAAAAGGAAAACTAGGAGTGAAATGACGCACGCTAAGTCACAATATATACTGCTTTATTCTCAGTGGTAATCCTATATATATAGTTTTAGGCAATGTTAACATAGGGGGATAGCTATTATGACCGATATCATCCAACCTTAACTCCCCCCAGTTTACGAACACTCCTCGTAAACTTTACTGGTACAAGTGTGATAAAAGAAAATACATTAAAAATCATAATATAGAAAACAAACAAAACATTAT